>NW_010360916.1:352621-355809 GCF_000414095.1 Morus notabilis | reverse complement strand
AAGAGCGTGTGTTCCACGTGTGAGAGAAGGAGATGGTGTTTTGCACAATTTATTATTATTATTATTATGTTTATTTATTTTAGAGTTATTTGTGGTCTGATTTTGTCCGTTTTAACATCATTTTTTCTCGAATTTTTTGTGACAAAATTGATATAAATAATTCAAAAAACTAAAATCACTTAAAATCACACTAAAATAAAATACATTAAAATAAAATGAAATCACACCTTATTAAACAAAACTAAATAGAATTAATTTAAAACGCAGCGATGTAAGTACGCAGGTATCAGCATACCATTCATCAAATAAAAGAAAAAAATTGAATAAATTGTCTCTAAAATGAAAGTAAACAAAATTTTGAGAACTCGTTAAAAAAATAAATTATTTATAAATTGTTTAATACTTTTTTGTTTATAAATTGTTTATAAATAAATCATTTATAAAACTTAATTAATTTTTTATAATTTTTTTTCTTTTGTCTTTTGCTTTAGACCTTTTCTCTCTTTTGTCTTTGTTTTTTTATTGATGTTCTGTTTTTCTTTATTTCTTTGCTTTTAAAAAAAATAATGCGTAAAATTGTTATTTTAAATGAATCACACGTGCAAACCGTGCTAAAAACTAATAAACTACTAGAGAATTATGGAAAATTAATCACTAAATGAGAGTAACTAATTTTCTCTTTCTCAAGTGTTACTTAGCAGCCTAAGAATGAATGAAAACCCCCTGCTCTTTATTTAAACCAATGATTACAGGAGTCCGAAATCCTGAAAAATAGGAGAAGATTTTCTCTCTCATCTACCATAGTTGTCACATAATTTTACCTCTAGAATTCATGCCAGAATTCCACATGTGAAATTCAGCTAGCAGGAGATAATTCTCCTAGGGCAATTCTACTCCTTTTAAATAGTTTTTAATCACAAATAATACTACTTTAATTAAGTAATATCATTTTGATGATAACCTGATACATTATACAAGTTAATTACCGTCACTAATTATACTATTGCAAACATATCGACTTTTCTTTTACCATTTTATCCTCAATAGCTCTCCAGCCTCATTGACCGTTCGATTAAATACGGCCGACTAAAATAATCATAAATGATTCATAATTTCTATTGAACAGTTTTTGAATATTTATGAAAAAATAATAACGTAACAAAAATATATATTTTTAAAAGAGTGCAACAAAAACATTTGAAGAGCTCTCCTATTCATTTTTGTGGGATTAAAATTCTACTACTCAAATAAAGAGCATCCTACTAGGTGAGCAGGTCAGACTTAATCTAATGATACTCATCTTTTTTGTGAGTACCAAAGATTTATTCTTACAAGGATCGATATCATTTTTATGTTTAAATTGTGGTTTGATGGTATGAACCAAACGACAAGAAGATGGGGATTGAGAAGAGCAATCAAGATCTGCTATTCTATTTTTCTGTCTCGATAGCTATCCCTTCAATTAAATTTTGACACTTCGTAAAGTGTTTAAGAATTTTTAATATATTGTTTCTATTCGTGTGGTTGGATTTCTAAATTTAAACAACATAATAAATAAATAAAGTAGGGTAATCTTGACAAATACTCTTTAAAATTGCATGAGTCATGATTTTTATCATTTACTCTTGATTCATAACCTTGTTAGTCAAATAAATACACTAATAAAAATGTATTTATTAAGAGTAAAAAATAAAGATCCAGACTCATACACTCTTAAAAGTAAATTCTCCATTTTTTCATAGTATTATAATGACCGTGACCGAGGCACAAAAAATGAAGACAAAATATTGGACTCCCCCGAGACAAGCCCTTGTTCGTGTTTGCAACCGTTTTTAAAAATGATTTTCACGTATTTTGAGAAGCAAAAAATGAAAATGAAAACGAAAACGAAACGACGTTTATTTAATAAATGTTTTAAAAACGAAAACAGTAAAAATAATTTTTACGAAGAAATTAGAAAACAGTTAAAAGTTGTTTTCACTTTTATATTTTTATTTTTTAGTACTTATTAATAATATTTTCTTTAAAAAATGTAAAAACACACTAGCGCCCAGCGGCTAAAGCCTCCAGCCAGGAGTAGCGCCTTCTAATTTTCAGGCTCGCCCGACTCGTTGCTAGGCTTAATTTAACGCCCTCTTTCTTCCTTTTTTTCTTCCTTCTGCCTTCTCTGTTTGTTTCATTTCTCTCTCCATCAGCGCGTTTGTTGAATTTTCGCTTCTGTTCATAATCTCGATTGTTTTCCCGCGTAAAGAAAATTGAAGGAGAGGGGGGGTTTTAGGGTTTTTGAATTTGCATTCGCTGCCAAAATCCATTGCTCAACGCCTCTGATTTTTGGAATAGGGATAGGGTTAGGGTTTCGTTTGCTGGAAATTTCAGTCGACAATGATGTACGGCGATCCTCAGCAACAACAGCAGCAGCAGCATCAGGGCGGGGAGTTTCACCGGGGCCCGCCGCCGCCGACGATGATGCGCCAGCCCTCTGCTTCTTCCACTAATCTCGCTCCTCTGGAGTATCACCACCCTTCTGGTCCTGCTCCACCGGTTCCTCCTTATGACGGTACGCCACTGCGTTTTTCGCCTTCTGTGTCGTTGTTATTCCGTTTGGTTACTTGGAAAGTGGAGGAAGAAAGATAGAATAGCAAAGAAAGAAGATTTCTCAGTTGATTAAAATTCAATTTGCTTTGACTTTAACTAGTAGAAGGGTTTGGCTTCTGCTACATTGTTTTCTCTCTCAAAAATTTGAATTTAAAAAGTTCTGCTACACCGGTTTTCTCAGAAAAAATTCAAAAATTTGAATGCTGAACCCATGAACCAAACAAGCCCTAATAGGTGTGCAGCTTCCATGTTATTTTTTTAGGTTCTGTTGACCGGGGTATTAGTTTCATGATGGTTGGTTGGTCTTTTGATTGTCAGATATAGAGGAACATTTAAAGAGTGTGAATATGGGATTGTCTTTGTTCACTGTAAATTCAGTTATTAGAATTGTATCAAAATCTTTGAGCTTATGACATAAATATAAACATTCTCAAAAGGTTTACTTATTTGGGAGTTGCAAATGTTTGTTGGTTGCAGCTCATGCTGATGGTTTTGCTGCAAAAAGGATGAGAAAGCTTACGCAGAGGAGGGCAGTTGACTACACTAGCACCGTTGTCCGTTATATGCAGGTAATGCTTCTTAATTTGCTCTTT
>NW_010360916.1:308198-352553 GCF_000414095.1 Morus notabilis | reverse complement strand
TCTTTCCCTTCCTCTTTACCGGGTTATCATATAAAAATCAGTGATGTATTCTGTTGGGATTCCTGCAATTATCATTGTTATTGTGATTATTATTTTTCTTCGATACATCTCTCTTACTAAAGTGGCATTTTGTCGAAATTTCTACCTTTTGTCTTTGAATGCACCCAGTAATACATGTTGTTCTTGTTGGTAATATATTATAAGTTTGTAACAGAAGTGGGGAGATGGGAAGGAAGAAAGATGTCCCATTTAAATAAATCCCATATTAACATGTTACTTAAATCCTATGTAATTTTCTCAATTAAGAAATTCTAGAACTTTTTTTAGCTTCTAGCTTACCTTTATTTCTTTTGATTTTTCTCTCCTCAATTGTTTTTATTGTTTTTCTAAGTCCTATTTGATTTTCTAATTTCCATTTACATCTAGCATCACTTGTGGGTTCATACTCTCTCTGACTCTATTATTGTAATGGTTGCCCATCATATCTAATTATAGTCACGTAAGATACTCCTTATTATCCAATCATGTTTTGTTCGGCTCGAATCACCATCACTACCCGTTAAAAGGGCCTGCATTTGTTAAGCAATGAGCTTCTAGTAGCTTGGCCGTTTTCATTTTGAGAGTTAGATTGAGTACATTGACTGAGAACTAATGGACTCATTTGGTTTCATGTTTCAATATTGGTGCCACTATTTGTGCAGATACGAATGTGGCAGCGAGATTCAAGGGATAGGACTATTTTGCAACCGACACCAGCAGCGGCTGTTGATGTCAGTGTTCTTTTGTTGTTAATATTCTACCTTTTCCTGTTTTCTCAAAATGGATGCCTGGAAGCATCATGTTTCCCAGGTCATCTAATTAATAGTCTTAGGTTGGTTGGTTCATGTTTATCTTATTATCTCGTTCTTTGGTGTAGATGTTGCCAACAGTGGCCTATTCAGACAATCCATCAACTAGCTTTGCTGCAAAGTTTGTGCATACTTCTTTGAATAAAAACCGTTGTTCAATTAATAGGGTTTTGGTAAGTTACATTTTAGTGTTTTTCTGCAATATTTTTCTTTTCTGCATAATCTATTTAAAAGCTTGTTTGGACTTGGTGTTGTAATTGTGGTCCAATAACTGTGTATATGTTTTTTGGAGTCTGATATTTTGTCTACACGTGTGTGCGTGCACGTTTTAATTATGGGAAATGAGCCTTTTTTTTTCTTGGTTAGACCTTGTTTTTGTTCCCAACTCCTTTCCCGTTTTTCTCAGCTTTGAGGATTACTTATCCTCTGCCTTTGTTATTGATTTTTCAATCAATATCGTTTTTCTTATTAAAAAAAATGATGGGAAATGAGCTTTTTAAGAAGAAAAAGCATGAGCAATGAAAAGACCTCTGCACCAAACATCTTAAAAGGAATTATGACACCCATACCCAATTTAAGGGAAAAAAAGGGTGAAGAAATCAAAGTATAGTGCGAGGAAATACCCCTCCTAGGACATCTATGTGTAACCCACCCTACATTCCCCGAATCTCACCCATTCTCCCCATTCATACTTGAATCCTTGATGACCTTGTGCCAAAGAGTTAAATTCCAAAGGAAACCTCCGCAACCATGTAGCCCAAAGGGTTTTATTTTTTGCAACCAAATTGTCCAGCCCCAACTCACCTTTCTCTTTTGGCAACTTCGCCAACTCCCATGCTACCAAAGAGAAGCCACCCAGACTTAGAGCTTTATTGCCATCACACTTAAAGGTCACCCTTTTCAACTCTGTAATATCAAATGGTCTCTCCAAAGACTGCTACAACTGAATCCACAAACCCGGTTCAACTCCTATCCCATCAAATGCACCTTCTTGAGACAAGTATAGATTTTGAAAGAAATTCATCATTCTTAACAGTGACTTCTTCTTCCACAAAGGAACTGTCACCTAATTCCAAATTAGAGATCATATTCTGTTTTTCTTGCGCTCATTATATTGTTAAAAAACCTCATATTAGCGTCCTTGTATTTTGTCCATTTGATTTTCGATTTGATTCGGGTTGCTTTTTCCTCATTGCTGTACCTATTATCACCTTTTGTTTTGTTTAGCTATTGAATTGGTAGATGAACCTTGGTATTTACACGGATGAAATAATTGATCTAAAAGATTTGACTTGTGTATGTGATGTGGAGAACTGGTTAACATCAAACTTATGGTAGCTACTAGCATTTATTGGCTTTAAATGTATCTGTAGCTCTGACCATATTCTGTTATAAAAGCAAAACAGCCAAGATGAGGGTTGTAAGTCTTTCATTTATTTTGATTTTATCTTCTTTAGTGAAAATTGAAGTTTAGGACAACGACTTTCAGGTATTTGGCTTTTGGACTAGCAAATTGATTAATCATTGAAAATCTTTTGGTTTTTGATGTTTAACACTTATATCTTCCAAAACAATGAGGAAGCCTACAACCCGGATAGATGGGCTTGATGCTATATTTTTGGATTTTTTTACAGACGTGGCTTATCAAATTAGAATTTAGAGCTGAGCCTTTATTTAAATAAATGGGATCATCATCTTCTTTTTTCACTATTAAAAAAGGAGCTAAGTCTTTGTTGTAAAAAACCCAAGCAATGAATTGGGGCAGGGCGTCCTTTCAGTCTCTGCAAACCGACAAACATAAATACTGAACACTGCTTTTCTATTTTTCTCCCCTTATTAGTGGTTTGTGTTATTTTCTTGGAAATTGGAGACTGCGTTATAATATTTGTGCCACCAAATTCTGATTAGAAAGAGCTACATCCACTCTCATGTTTGCTGACTCTTCTTTTCACAAAGTGGACTCCTACAGGAAGACGCCTTATTACTGGCTCTCAAAGTGGGGAATTTACATTGTGGAATGGACAATCGTTTAATTTTGAAATGATTCTTCAGGTATGCAACTGTAGAGGACATGATATGTTATTTTCTAGTGTAGCCAACATTCTTTTGGTTTAATCTCTGGTTTTCTAATATGCAGGCCCATGATCAAGCAATTAGGTCTATGGTATGGAGTCACAATGATAACTGGATGGTCTCTGGTGATGATGGAGGCGCAATAAAGTAATTGTTCATGTTGATGTTAGTGCAGTATTTACTGATAAAAACAGAAGATAACTTGTGGTACTTCTTTTTTAGGTATTGGCAGAACAACATGAATAATGTGAAGGCCAATAAATCTGCTCATAAAGAGTCAGTTCGAGACTTGAGGTACACATCTGTATATTACTAGTTGAGCACTCTACATGACCCATGTTATTTATGACCTTTTGGAAAACAGCTTTTGTAGGACAGACTTGAAGTTCTGTTCCTGCTCTGATGATACTACAGTCAAAGTTTGGGACTTTGCTCGGTGCCAGGAAGAACGCTCGTTAACTGGTAAAGTGCTTTTAGTGCTAAATAACCATTACAAAAGAGATTGTAATTTGTCACGTTTGATTGGACATTTCACTATGGTATAATGTTTGATGTGTTTTGCCTTCGTTAGGTGATCACATACATTAAGTGGGTTGTCTATATCTTGATGTCCTTTATGTTGGGCTAAGGCCATGATTTATAAAATTATTTCCTTGGATTTGGCACCAGACTGAATATTTTGATGTTTAATGCTCTAGTAAAATTCTAGATTATTTCTGTGCGTTCTGATGATGGAAATCATTATACCGTTAGTAAAAAGGAGTTTAACTTCTTTTGGGCTAGGATTAGTCATGGTTGCATGAGTGCATTGTTTGTGTTCAATATGGTTGAGGATGACAAATGAAGTTTTTGTTCCTATCAAAAAAAAAAAAATACTACGAGGATGATTGTTATTCTAATGTGGTTCTATCTAAGTGTGCATAATGTAACCATTTACATTCTGTTGGGATTTGAACTCAGGCAGGCCATGGTTGGGATGTGAAGAGTGTTGACTGGCACCCCACAAAATCTTTACTCGTTTCAGGTGTTTACAACTCTCGTGTGAAGGTACATTAGAGGTTTTCTTATACGTTCTTCCAGTTTTCATTGTTATGAAATTTTTTTGTACTTAGGTGGGAAAGACAGCCTTGTAAAACTTTGGGATGCTAAGACAGGGAGAGAACTCTGTTCATTGTGAGTACAAAATCTTGATATCTTAGCTTGTAGTATCTGTTACCGGATTTATGAAGAATTTCTGTGTTTATTTGCAGTCATGGCCATAAAAATGTAGTACTTTCTGTGAGATGGAACCAAAATGGTAACTGGGTACTGACTGCTTCGAAGGATCAGATCATAAAGGTATTGAACTCTTCTATTTTTTTTTTCTTTAATATGATTAGAGAAAGGCTTGAATCTTTTTTCTCACTCATCTTTTAATTTCCACATATTGACGTGTCACAATCCCTTCTTTGCAGCTTTATGACATAAGGGCTATGAAAGAACTTGAATCTTTCCGTGGGCATCGGAAGGATGTGACTGGTTAGTGATATTCACCTAATGCAATGCCTTTCTGTTGAGAAGTATCGTCAATATTAGAGCAGTTCTTCTTCTTCTTCTTTTTTTTTTTGCTAAGGAAAAAGAAAATCGCCATTGCCGAGACTTCTTAAAAATATATACAAGCATGCTGTGTTTAAAAATCATAATAAATCCTAAGATAATTAATAAAAGATAATCTTAATAAAATTTCTTAGAATATAGTGATAAGTTCAAAAATTTTCAATTACCACCTTCTCTTCTATCTAATTGTTGTTGCAGCCCTTGCCATACTGTTTGGCATCCCTCATCTCATTGTGCATTGTTATTTTTGTCACGGGATACAATTCACTTGTGGTCATAAATTTGTATTTGACCATTTATTTGTGTATTTTTTCAAGGATATTGATTTGCGCAAAATTCTTTACTCGTGGTTTTAATCTATCTTAATATTTAGATTGCATTTTCTTGTCCTTGTAGAAATTAGTGTTTCCTTCAGCTTAAGTACTTCAATTCAGTTGGCTTACTAAGTGAAAGATAATCTGGAATTCTGGACATTTGTAGTTTGTACCCACCCTTTATGTCTCATTTGCAACTTTCTTTCCTTCTTATTTTTTTTTCTCTCTATAAATCATTTATCCATTTTATTGATTTTCTCAAGTACAAAATCACAAGGCTGTGGCGCTGGGCTCCTATTATAAAGTCCTAATTCGACAAGCCTAGTATTTCTCAAAATAGGGAAACGTACACCAACACTCTAAGTTATAGATGTACACATTTTTTTTTTAATAAGAAAAACCCTTTCAATTATAGAAAATCAATTACAAGGAAAAAGGATGAGATATCCTTAGAGTTCAAAAAGAACAAACAAAAAGAGAAAACTCCAAGAAAGATGATCCATTATTTCCCTATAATTAAGTTATATTGAAATTACATGGACATCCTTGACTGAATCTAGCAGTTGGGATTAATTTTTGTTGAGGTTTTGTCGTTTAGGGTTCTATTTCTTACCCTTTATTGGTGGCCTTTTTGTCCCCTGATGTACCCGTTTTTAAAGCTAATAGTTTCTAATAAAGTTTGTTTCTTAGAAAAAAATTACTTTAATTATTACTATATTAGTGGATGGTTGAAAAAATTTAAAGCGAGCACTAAGAATGCTTCAGATGTATGATAAATGAAAAGGTATCCTGTGTCGGTTTAGCTGCAATCTTCTTGTTCCTTATTCTTTTTTTGTTGAATCACAATGTTGTTAGTGATTTGGCGGAGGTTTTATTTTATTTTTTTATGGTACTTTTTTTTGGGTCTGATTTTTAAGTTCAAATCTCTAATTTTTACGTAGCAAAGGGAGGTTTATGCATTTGAAATAAAAAAATCAAACACCTTAATTCTTTTTCTGATGTTTTACTAATAGAGGGAAGATAAAGGGAGGATTAGGAAGTTTGGAAATCAATTTTGGGATTCACGGTTGCAATACTTCTTGACGTGGGCAAATCAAGGTCCTTAAATTATTTAGATCAATGGTTAGTTTTATCGTATTCATCTAATGTGTTAGGCAAAAGATTCAACACTTGGCTGAAATTAAAGTAGTTTTTCTGGTCATTTTGAAATTAACAGAGGTAGTGCAAGAGAGTGTTGACGTAATATTTTTGGTCGATGGAGTGGAATGTTCGTTCGATGTAAACTAGGGGTGTCAATGTTTTCCCCTCACAGTAACTGTTGTTGAACACAACGCTGGGACAATAAAACTATTTTATTAAATTAGGAGCACTTCATACATCAAGACCCTAAATTACACACTAGAGAGAACACTCAAATATTACACCAAAAAGAAACTTTAAAGAGTACACTCAAAAGCACCTCACTATTTCACTCTCTAAAGCACACACCACACAAAGCTTAACACAAAGCTTTGCTTTGTTTCTGCCGTGCAGCAACTCAAGGAATGGGGTCTTATTTATAGGCTCAAAGATGCCATAGATGGCTGCCCCTTGGACAAATCCAAGAGAGTGGTGAAGTTTCTATGAAGCTTCCTTAGCGTGCACATCACGCTGTAAGGCTTATTTACTAAGGCTTATATATGGGCCTTATCTCAGTTGGACTTGACTTAAGGCCGGGGTTGATCTTTCAACTGTAACCTTTTTACAAACTTTTCAAACAAACTATATGCTGCTTACAACGTAAAGTTGGTAATTTAGGTCCCATTCGTTTTGCTAGTTCGAATTATAACTCAAGTTTTGCTATAGTGATTTCTCATACAAAAATTCAAATTTAACTTTTTTTGTTTTCTCTCACATGAATTTACTTTTTAACCCAAGTTCTCAACTCGAATGAGTGAAATGAACGTTTTCAATATTTGAGATGCTTTTTGGATTCTGAATTGAACTTTTATAAGGGTCATAATGCCTTAAGTATGCGAGTGTTGTGCAACTAGTATTATTGATTTGCGAAATCATATGATTATGATCCTTTATTTATAAGTTCCTCTTTTGTATGTGAGTAGGAACGCTTGTGTATTTTTGTAGTGGTAAAATGTGCTCTTCCTTCCAAAAAAAATATCATGCTTCTTTTTAAAAAGTCTTTTCATTATTATTGAAGTTTTTGTTCCTATAAAAAAAAAAAAGGGCTCTTCCTTTCAAAAAATTATCATGCTTCTTATTAAAAAATGTTCTTTTGTTTGTCTTGACTTTATTGTGCTTGCTCTTTGCTATAGGTGGACCATCATAGTTAGACACTGTATTTTCCCTCCATTTCTAATGCTTCTAGTAGTGTATTATGAGTTTAATTATTTAATGGTGTATTTTTCATTTATATCACTAGCTCTGGCTTGGCATCCTTTCCATGAAGAATACTTTGTCAGTGGGAGTTACGACGGATCAATTTTCCATTGGCTTGTTGGGTAAATTCATTTTCTTGTCCAAATTCTTCTGTTGCTTAATGTTTTCGCATAGTTCTATGCCTCGCCTTTCGAATTAGTCAGAACATAGTGGCACACGAAGAAGGGAACATGGAGGGGAGAAAGGGAGGGAAAAAATCACATGATATTTGAGCATTTGCTTTTGTTTATTATTATTAATGTAATGGTGGATTTTTGTCTCTTTGACGGCCTAAAATATTTTTATTCATTCTGTTCTATTTATGTATTAGATAACATCAGATTTTTAATTGTATGTGTAATTTCTTTATCTAAGAGAGAAAAAACTATTTGTCTGGAAAGCAGTGGTAGTTTTTTTTTTTTTTTTTCCTGCTTTTTGTTTGGGTTTGCAATATCTTTTCACGCTGAATGCATTTTGAAGCAGTCCTTTTTTGTAGAATTTGGAAGTAATTTAGATTGTGGTTATAATCTTATGACTCAAACTTATTTTGATGCACAGGCATGAAACTCCCCAGATTGAAATTCCCAATGCGCATGAGAACAGTGTGTGGGATCTGGCATGGCATCCTATTGGATATCTTCTTTGCAGGTGAAATGCTATGCATTTCTTTATTCCTGCTTAGGGGCACCCTCTGTTATTTTAGTAGCTGTTGATATTTTATCTTCCTCAAACATTGTGCTGTTTCTAGTTCTAGCAATAGTCGATTAAACTTCTTGCTAAAGCTCGTTTATCATGAAAAAGAAAACAAATTCTTTTTGTGTGTGTGCGCGCGCGTCTTCTAACGTAATAAAATAACGGCGGCCTACTACTTTCATTAGCTTCTCAAGGTGTTGCTAGCTTTTTGTGAACAGACCTTAAAACCTGTTTATATATTTTTAATTTATTTTTGTGTTTATTACTCTTCCAGCCAAGCAGTTCAATTTTGAAATCTATGTCTTGTAGATCCGATGTCAATAGCGAACTCTATTATTTCTGTGTTAAGTGAATTTTAGTTAAAATTCCTTGGAAGAAATCTGGTGGGGAATTGAAGGTTGCTATGGGACTGTTTTTATGTTTACTGTAATCCGGTTATCTTCAACTGTCATATAAAGCAACCTTGGCAGGTTGACTTTGATTTATCAAATAAAAAGAAAGGGAGGAGACAAATACCCCTTAGAGTGCATGGGTCTGGATTATTACCTCTACTCTTGATTAATATCTTTTTTAGTGAAATAACTATATTAGTCAAAAGGGAATTAAGTAAGAGTAAGGGGTAAAAGTTAGACCCATACATCCAAGATAAGTTCAGCAATTTTCTCAAAAGGAAAATGTAGGGCAATATGTTGCTGCTACGGGACCATTTCTATGTTTACTGTAATCCATTTATTAGGAACTATGTCATATAAAGGAACCTTGGCAGGTTGAGTTATCAAATAAAAATCAATGCTTAATTTGACTCTCGAACCTTTATGTAGCTAGCCCATTTTTGTCTCAATTACATTGGTATACATTTTGTAAGCAAGAAATATTATTGTTTCATTTAGTATTTTTTTCTTCTGGTTTTCTTTTTGGCTTTTGGATGGATCTCTTGTCCATCTTTAATCTTTTTTATATTCTATGTTCTGCGTTTGTTGTTTTAATAAAATTTTCGTTTGTTTCTCATAAAAAAAAATTATTTTAAATGACTTCATTTGTAAGCTTGTTGCTTTTTGCAGTGGTAGCAATGATCATTCGACAAAGTTTTGGTGCAGAAATAGGCCAGGAGACACTACTCGTGACAAATTTAACATGGGTCAGAGCCAAGGTTTCAAACACCGTATACAAATTATTAAATTGTTTTTGTAGTCCACTGTCTTGTTAAATACAATGTTCTTTTTTTTTTTCCCCCTACAGTTTTGACTTGTCCAATGTCTAAACCAGTTGAGACATCGATACTTCTCTTGATTTTTCATTATCCAAATTAGTAATAATAACATTTAGTTTTTAGTTTATAGGCATTCACATAATATGCTCCTAAATGTTTCTATAATGCACTGAAGGAGGATATAAGATGCAAAAAGCTGTTATAATTTTTAGTTTAAAGTTTACCTAGTTATATGGGCTATAACTTGGGGAAAGTATTTTATGTAATTTTGCACTTTTTGTTTGTTTTTTTTTCCTCAGGTTACGGTGAGAATCCTGCTATTGCTGGTCGCTTTACTGGTAATTTTCCGGCGTCTGAAGGTCCAACAACTCCAGGACCGTTTGCTCCTGGATTAAATAGAAATGAAGGAACCATTCCAGGGGTGGGAGTTGCCATGCCATTATCCATTCCGTCACTTGATACATCAGCTCAAGGAGATCAAAAACAACATCATCCAGTTTCAATGCCTTTAGGAGCTCCTCCTCTTCCACCCGGTCCTCATCCCTCCCTTATTGCCGCCAAGCAGCAGCCGCCATATCAACAAAATCCTCAACATATCCCTCAACAGCAGCATCAACAACACCACCAAGGACTCCCACAACAAATGCCTCCTTTGCCTATGCCACCAAATATGCAACAGCTACAGCCTCCTTCCCATTTACCCTTGCACCCACATCCTCATTTAGCCCGCCCACCACCCCAAATGCCCCCACGTGGTATGCCATCTTCTGTACCTGGATCTCTACCTATGTCCTCACATTCAATGCCGGTGCGTGGTCCAATGGTATTTCAGCAGTTCTTGTATGATTATTTATTTATTAATTTAAATTTAGCAGTCCATATGATTGATTCTTTGAGTGCTTAAGTTTATTTGATATAATAAGGAAGATTCATATGCTGGATTCTCGTCTTTAGTTCTTATCACCACCCTCTGCATTTTTCTGCTTTTTTGGAAATTAGAAAATTGTAAAACAATCTTTTTTTTAAGTGGAATTGCAAAACAACGTTAGATGGGTGATAAGAGTGTAAACAGGATTCTAACTGTAGAAACATCCTCTCTTCTGCCATGGTTAATATTTGATCAGATTCCTAAATAATCTCAGAAGCAATTTAAATGTGAAAAGCCCACTTTTTTTTTTTTTTTTTTAGCAGGAAGTAATTTTGTAAGCACTCTTTGATCTGAAAAGTTTCGTCATTTTTGTTCATAAAACTGCAGTACTACGTATGGGCTATTGACTTTTATGGGCGTGGCATGTCACAAATACAAATTATAAAACTCTTAATTCTTAAGATATCGTTTGAAGAATAAATAGGTTCCCTCTTGCAGGAAGTTTTTTTTTAGTTAGTAATTCGCATTTTACTTTTTGGACTTTAGGGGATGCAAGGTACGATGAATCAGATGGTTCCTCCTATGCCACCACAAGGGCATTTTATGGGCATGAATCCATTGCACTCGGGATCCTTGCCTGCAGGTGGAACGTCTCAGCAGGTTGGTGGTTTTCCAAATGCCTCGCCGAACATGCAGGGCCCCTCCAATGCAACTGGAGCCCCTATGTATCCGCAGGGTGGCGCTTTTAACCGAACTCAAGCTGGGCAAATGCCTATGATGCCAGGGTATAATCCATACCAGGTAAGACAACCCTTCATTTGAAGGGTAATTTTGTCAAATAAAATTCAACTACTTGCCATTTCAGCAACTTCTCATACGTGACATATTAGTTTTGCCAAGTTTTAAATCTAACACGTAAAATTGCAGATACCAGTAATGCAGGGGATTTTTTTTTCTTTTCCTCGGATTTTTATTGTTTTTTAATAAGTAGGGCAGAATCTCAAATGAAAGAGGTTGATTCCATCGTACAGTTATACTTAGTTGGAGACTCGTAGTCAATGCACTATTTTTCTGTCCTTTAAAGCATGATTGTTGTTTTTCTTTTTGTGGCAGTCTGCGAAGCAAGCCGGCATGCCTCAGCCCCCGCCTCAAGGGCCACCGCCTCATGCCCAACCACCTCAGTAGGCTATCTTTTTGCTACTTGTAATTGTATCAATTATCGTAGGGCCAGCGGAACTTTTGTCAAATCTTCTCCCCTTAACTTTGTCTTGCACATCCTATGTTTTCTTGTCTTTTTGTTTCCATTGTTTTCGTTGTATGAATTCGGCCTATTCACTTGTGGTTTTGAGTGGAATATATTTTGGCGACAGCGTTGGGTGGAATCGGCGTATTTACTTGTCGTTTTTGGCAGAGTACACACCTGCAAGTGTGTGAATTTGGCCCGCCCTGCTTTTGCATTTTGGTGGTCGCGGAAAGTTTAGAGTCCGTTTGGTTCATGGATTAGAACCATGATTAGTGAATTACTTTCTCTAAGAGCTGATGTTGGTGAATTTTTATGCTTCTAAGTACGCAACCACCCAAAGCAATTCAATTGGTCATTTAGGTTTTTGGTACCGTTCATGTCTTATATATATATATATAAACAAAAGAAGATATGGTAATGTTATGTTTCCTAATCCTTGATGAATTTTGTCTTCCAGATCAATAATAATAAAAGAAATCCACTCTTCTGCAGCTACACGAGGTGTTGGAGCAAATTTGTGCATCAATAAAAAATTATTTAATAAAAGTTCGCTTTACTATCAGAAATTATGACACTTTTAAACTAATAGTTGATTGGTTATATGTGGTTATTAAAATGTTTTAAAAATAAATCGCCTTTTCGCCAAAATTGGCGAATGAAATTATTCTTATTTTAAAACAGCGAGCTTTGTTAAAATAAAAAGGATTTATTTCAGAAACGTCACTCGAATTGCAAAACTTCAAGAATCAATAAAAAAATTTAAATATACAAATTGAATCTTCCACATTTCTTCTGGCAAAAACTTCATCGAAGTCCCGTGTACTATGAAGAGAAAATGTTACAACAATATATTTAAAACATATGGATAACCTCTTTTAATATGTATCAGGGTATTTCTTCAGTCCTTCACCCTTTTTTTTTTTTTTTTTTTTTTTTTTTTCCTAGAAGACCCATCTTTACACAAATAACATGTAAGTTTTGATATGTAACACGACATTTATCTTAAATATCAATGATTTTGAAAAGGTAAAACTAGTGTCTTTAATATAGATGAATTCGGGGCTGGGAACCTCATGAAAGTCAGTAACATATAATTTTACATGTTGCAAGCGTAGAATTCCCTCTTACAAATTTCAACCTCTCCATGTTATAGTGTAGGATCGGGACTTTTTACAATAATCCATGGATAGATACTTCTTCCAGAGCAGTTAAACAATACTATGACGATTTCGTTGCTTTATGCATTAATTTCGATTTTTATTTAGCAATTAGCAATCCCGTTTGCGACGCCGAAAATCAAGCAAACTGCTTATGCATCCCTCCAACTAATCTTAAATCATGATTGCAAGGGTTTTTGAGACAGTACTTAACACTCGCTTTGTGCTAGCTATTGTGTAAGAGGAACACATTCAAGCTCAATCTCTAGTACCCCCCTCTCCACATTCTGCAGCCGAAGACTGATTTCTTGCCTTACTTTGCCATCAATTAGGTAGATGACACCATCTTTAACAAGGGTACTATCTTCGTTAGCTATCCACTTCCCGAGCTGCATTGGCTCGTTGATTGCTGATTTCTCATAGGCTTTAGCAGCAGCAACCAGGGGTTGAATGTCAATCTCAGCCTCGCCCATGAAATCGTCGTTTTTGAATTTATCCTTGTCGTACACTAGCTGCATGAAACCACCCAAGAATAAAGCGTTTGAGAAACTGTATATGAAAATTTATAGGATCACATGTCAACTTGAGCAAGTTTTATTCTTGTCAGAACAAATCAAAGTTTCTCCTCGTATTAGCAGCTGGGGAATACTTCTCCCACAACCTCCAGAACTTAAGAGAAAAATACTTAAGATACTTCTAAATTTACTGAAGATTCAAAGTGGGCAATAGGGAAAAAAAAGGTGTTTGGCGCTTCAGCCCCCTAAACTTTAACTAAATTGACAAGTTGACCTAGAAGTCTTAGTTGTGACAAATTACTCCCAGAATATAATAAAATGTTGCAGAGTACCCCCAAATCGATGAATGATGTTAAAATTTGAAAGAAAACGTCCCCATGCATGTGATATGACATGCTCCAATCATCATGCAGAATAATAGTCTCTTCCTTCAAACGAGGTCACGTAACATGTAGATGGAAGATTTCGTCTAAATTTTACATCGATTTGAGAGCACCCTGTAACACTTTCAGGGGGTAATTTACCAAAATTAAAAGTTTAAAGGGCATCTAATCATGAATGTTCAGAGGCAGATGTCCAAATACCCAAAAATAAAATAAAAGTTTACAAACAGAACCAAACTGATCAATTGGAAAGCTTATCCTATCTCAAAGCTTCAACTTTTGTCAATTGTAAATATCTAAGCTAGCCATATTCATGATGCGACCAGTTATAAAACAATACAGTATTTGGCGCTTTTGCTCTTAAACTTTCATTCAATGGAAACTTGCCTCTGAATTTTTAATTTCGATCGATTATTCCTGAATTTAACAAAGTGTTGCAAAGTGCCTCTAAATTGATGTGATTAAAAATTGAACAAAGTTGCCCCCATGCATGCTACGTGAGCTTGTCAGAAGAACATAGAATTTCATATCACGAAGGAGCATGTCATGTGGTGCATGGGGGCATTTCAATCCAAATTTTTTCAAAACTCATTGATTTGGTACAATTTGCAACACTTGTTAAAGTTAAACATAAGAAGTAACTTTCCAAACTGAAAATTCAGGAGGCAACTTGCAAATTTTTAAAAAGTCCCCTGAAAAAATAACATGGTGAACATATCTTTATCACAAAAGGGTAATTTGATCCCCCAACAAGTATTTGTCCAAGAAACAAATATCCATAGCCAATGACGTCTGAAAAATGTTTTAGGTTTATTTCATAGAAAGGATAGCAGTTCATCTGTATCAAGGATTAAAATTAACACAAGCCCTTAAAGTTTGCACTTGGTGTTAATGTAGCTCCCAAACTACAAAATGTATGAGAATAGCTTCTAAACTTAACTTTGCCGGTTAAATAATGGTGCAACATGTTTAGTTAAGAACCAGTACACATTTTTGCATTGCCTTTCCTTTTAATGGGTTATATTTAACATCACGGGTTCGAAAAAATTTCCTCCATTGCCTAAATATTTAATAAAGAAATTATAATAAACTTTCACAACAAATCTGATTAAAAAACAATGAAAAAACCCCATAAATCTTTTAACGTTTAGTCTCATAAACATATCCAAAAGTTGAAATCCACACAATATGAGATAACCATGCCACACCTTCATTTAACTGAAATTTTAAAAGGCTTATTAACAGAACAGGCAGAGTTGTTCACGGATTAATTTGACACCATCTATAGTTGAAAGGCCACTCTTACACAAGTAGAAAAGTGTTGGGGCTCCTAATGATTTAAATCCTTGTATCAGGTAGTCTTTTAGGCTAATTAGGTAAAAAAGACATTTATTTTAAACAATAAAATAAACGTTGCTTACCACTTTCAGAGGAGGAATATGTTCAGGAATAGACAACATGAGGCTTTCATTCCACACTGGATTAAGGTTGTTCTTTATAACGCGAGTCTTCACTGACTGCAACAATAAAATATTATGAACAACTTAATAAATAATGAAGTTGAACTCATTTGATTAATTTTCTATATAGGAGTTATTCAGGAGAAGAGCCTCACTTGGTGACCAAGTGCAAGGATGACATAAGGGTCACTTGTCATCACATCTCGAATAGCTAAGTTGGTGCCTTTTACGACATTCACCTTTATCAATCCAACAAATTCAACCATACCTGCCTATAAATGTCACTTGAGCAATAAGATCCATTGCCATATTAAACAAAATATACAAACTTTAATGTCTGTTTTCTTTGTGTCTTGGATTCAAAATACGGTATAAAGTATCCTATTTCTGCAACTACTTTGGACTTGAAAAAGAATCTGCCAGTTTCTGATGTAAGTGCACTTCTGCAGAATGACAGAGAATTTACGAATATGCTTTTACTTAAAAGTCTTTATATCTTTTGTCCTTTGGACTATCAAATTATATTGCATGCATGTCCTACATGAGGGAGTTAGAGATAATTTAGTTGGAGGTACACGGCTGAGGTCTTTTTCTGTTTCTGCGATACATTTAACGAAACCTGGATTAGTTGCATTAGCATATATGAAGCATTGAATAGTAAAAATATCGTTACCGATGAGTTATACTGTTTTGTGGCGTTATTTTCAGTGTCTTTTCTTCCCCAGCTGTTACGAAATGCTTGCCCAATACAATTTTTGGTGACCTGTTTTTCGTTCTGTTTCTTATCGTGATCACTGTTTGAGGATGATCTCTTATGAGTAGGGATGAAGGGACAGGACATTTGATCAGCTGAGACTAAAAATTGTCGTAACTCATATTTCCTCCTGAATATTCAAGTACATTTCTCGTTAGAGATCATTCAAATTTCTTCTAAAAATTACAGACAATTAGTATTAATTCTACTAGTACTACCTGATGAAATCAGAGCGTTCCTCAACAGAGCAATCTGGTTTTGGTTTTTTGATATTCACAGGTATGCAAGATTCATATTTCCCATTCACTACGGTGTTTCCACCTAGAGTAACTAAAGTATCGACTTCTTTGGCCGTCCACTCATCTAGCTTCACTGATAGAACCTGACATAAGTTTTGAAAGAATTATACATGGTGTTAAGATCTGAGAGCAATCTGATACACTTCGTTTAAACAGTAGGTCGTAGAATTCAACCTAAATTGTTAAAGAAATCATTTCCTTCTCAGCCGTAGGTATTCTAGAAACAAACACACTTCTGGATGATGAATGATCACTCAAGAACTTTCCATATTGATTCTACACTTGCATTGTATATTTGGCCAGTTTTCCTACTTCTTGAGACGTTTCTAATACATGTAACTCTTGCTGAGTGTTTTTTTTTTTTTGGTTCCTCTCTATGGACAATAATTGTTGTTGATATGTATAACAAGTACATATATATTAGTGAAATTTCATTCGTCCGCCACCTAGCTTTACTCAAGACATTTCATTTTAGAAGATTAAGTTCATAGACATGGTCAAAAGTCGTACCTTTGATATATGCACTCCAAGGCTTCTATGTACTCCAGAGCACTTGATACAAATTACTACTCCAAAAGTTATAGATCTAATACAGAGTACAGACACAGACAGGATAAAGTCAGTATCCAATGCAACTAACCAGAGGAATGAATATAATAGTTTTTTTATCTAAGATTTCATCACTACAAAAGATGCTATCAATATTTTCTTAAGAAAATTGCATAACATAAATAAAACTTGCATGATTGTATATGCTATATGAGTGGAAGAGATATACGTATATATAGTTGTATATGTATGAACTATATGTAAATATGTGTATAGAGAGAGAGAGAGAGAGAGTGGCCCTTCCAAGAAAATTTGTGCTTCTCTTTGCTATACCATCTTTCAGTTCAGATTGTAACATAGTGAGGCATACATCTAGCTGTAAGGAAGTATTAGCAGAATGTTTAATGCAGTTTGCTTAGTCGTACTAAACAAGGAAATTGAGATGTCTTATTAATTGAGAGAGTGAAGATCGGCTCATAGAAGATAGCCTATAAGGCCATATGACATTTCTTAGTTATCCTTCAACATGTTTCATCCAAAAGTAGTTAATTTACATTAAGTTGAGTTATATTTATTTTAGGTGCATAAGGTGTGAAGAATTTCATAAACTGTCCACTCCATGAGCTCAGCTTTATAGAATTAAGATATTTTTTATTTCCCTCTATAGTTCGTAGAGGTACACTCACACATTTTCAAATCCATTTTCGAAATTGTGAAATGTACACAACCAATATTTCAATTGGAATTGAGAGTAGAATATCACTAATGCAAAACTTTAGTTTATTAATCTTTTTAAGAAACTACATATTTAATTCAGAGTAGCTTTCTCAAAATTAATAATGTGGGTCTCAGAAGATATTAAAACGATAATGAAATTGGATTGCCAAATTCTGTCAATTTACTTACACCCATTTTGGATCTGGAGATCCACAATCTGCACATTGTCTATTGCCGGATTGATCCAAGAAACTGTCCAATCGTTCTTGTGTTCCTGTTCAATAACGATAACATTCAGAAGAGCCTGAATAGAACTTGGAAATCTGTGAAGAAACCATAAAAGTGGGGAAAAAAATCCACTTAGACCGGAGAAGCACAAAGTTGCATTCAGAAGCAATGAAGTAAAAACTAAAATGGATGTATTATTACCTCTAAGAGCCATTTATTTTTAGGCTGAGTTTGGTAAAATCCAAAAGGGAAAGAAAATAGGAGCAATGAAATTTTATTTAACCCATGTGAGGAAAATGGAGAGGAAGGAAAAGACATTACTTCTGTTGTTTTTAGTACGGATACCCTCCTTCGATCCTTGTGACATTTGAAGGATAAAAATTGGAGTCTAGTGGAGGATTTTCAATCCTTCACCCGATCTATTCCTGCCTAAGTCCTACCAAACAAGGCCTTAGATAGACATAAACGCTAAAAGAAAATGTTTGAACAACATGGGGCATTTTGCCGTGATTCGAAGAAGGAACGAAAAGGGGCACAAGGACAAGGAACTTAGAAATTCTGTTCTGAAACAAAAGGAGAAAAGTAAAAAAGTAATCACATAGTTAGGAAACACAAGCATGATATTGGTAATCGCTTAGAACTATTGAGTTCAGAGTCGTAGCTGGACTTCCGCAAATAGGCCGGAGCATAAATCAACAGGAAATCTAAACGAATGCCCCCTCATTGGGGGAACATAAAAATTTATGCACTTTCTTGAACACTATAAGATTTATGCACTTATTTTCCCTCATTATATATCAACTTAAGAAGAGCAGAATTCTAAGAGAATGACACAAAACTAAAATAGTGAGTTAAAGGGGGGACAAATTTCCTATTTTGCTCTGAATTAACCTCATGAACCTTAAAAGAATATGTGAATAATTTTTGCTACTTTTTTATCATCAATAGCATAAACCTGAGTCTCATCCACTTAAACTGTTGTTATGGATTATATGTAAGATCTATTTGACAGCCAAAAAAAAAAATTTTTATTTGATTTGAAAACAATTGACATAAGAATGAAAGTACCAGAAACTGTCTGTTGGTCTCTTCGGTCTCTTCCTGTTTCTGAGCGTAAGAGATCATATAGACAAGGAACTGATCCTGCAAATGTACAAAAGTTGAATTTTTCAATTTCTTTTTTTTTTTTTGTTGATAAAAAATCATTTTTATGTCACAGGAAAATCGTTCTATAAAACATACATAAAAGTGCAACATGAAAATACACCTGAAATAGCACTAGGACCAGAATTATCTTGCTGGGTTGATGTCTCCAGCCTCTCCATTCATTCATTCACAACAAAACCATGAAATTCTAGAATCTGAAAATTCCAACCATAAAATTGCATGCATATAATATACAAATATATATCAGACAAAATGTAAAGAATTCAAAAGGGTTCTTTTTGCTAGAATTCAAAAGGGTTCTTACAGATGAAAAATATGGATTGAAAACAAATTACTCTGTATTGAAAAGGGTTGTGTCAGATTCTTCTCTGCATCAAAAAACAAAAAATGTATGTATGTATATACTGGCTTAATTAGGAGATAATAATTGCAAAGGATTGTTAAAACAAGATTAACGGATAAGAGATAAGAGATTTGTCGTGGGATTTTTGCGAAGAAAACAAAGTGAAGATGAGGTGGGCACGAAGAGAAGATTCTGCATTTGGCTCTTCTGCAGTTTTATTATTTTCTAAATTATTTTTTGATCTGTTTCGTTAATTAAATTATTAATAATAGAATGTCAGTCAATTCCATCAAAAAGTCAATTGGAATGGTCGGGTGTTAAAGGGCGAGAGGTTTTGCAATGGGATGAACATCCACGCGCTCTTATAGACGCGTATTCACAAGTACTATTTCCCAAGCTTTTTTATTATTATTTTTCCATTTTTATTTTGGTTATTTCTATTTTTTACCTCGAAAGTGTAATAAAATCTCATTTTGATCCTTACGAATGTCATAAATTTAAAATTATGATTTAAAATTATTCTTAATTTACACATATTTTTAAAAAATATATATTATAATAAACTATAAATCATAATTTAAAAGAAAAAAGAGAGAAATAGGCCAAGACTTGAGATGAATTAAAATTAATGGATTAATAATTTACATAAGTTAATAAATAGGCTAAATTACTGTTTTCGTCAATAACTTATCTGGTTATGAATCATAATTTGACAAGTTATTCCCGATATTTATTCATAATTTATCTGATTATAAACCATAACTTGACAAATTTATTCATAACTTATAAAATTATGAACTATAATTTAATAATTTATGACATATTAATTTCTATAACTAAAAATTAACTTATATACTTTTTAAACTTTTTATATTGACTTGTTTACTACTATTTTCCTAATTTAAATTATAAAACGTATTATCATACCAAACACTTTATAAATTTTAAGAGAAAGTCTTTTCATCCCATATACGACTTTAACAATACGTGGATTTAATTAATGGCCCCGCAGGTAAGTAAGTGGAAAGAACGCTTTTTAAAAAAATAATAATAAAAAATAAGTAATATGAAAAGCTTAAGAAAGTATATAATTTAATTTTTAGTTATAAAAATTAATATATCAAGTTATGGTTCATAATTAAATAAATTATAGATAAATTTATTAAATTATGATTCATAATCAGATAAATTATAGATAAAAATTATAATTTATGAATAATAATTTATCAAGTTATAATTTATAATCAGATAAATTAATTAAAAATATGAAAATTAATTAAAAATTTAAAGAGATTTGGGATTTTAATGCGAGGAAAAAAGATAGAAAGCGCCGCCAATATGGAATTAATAGAAATTAAAAATTAGATGCTCTTCGACTTCCTTTACTAATTTCCTCCTTCCTTTCTGCGACTCTCATCTCCTCGTGAATTAATTTCATGGATGCATCTTCAAAATGAGAGCACAAATTTTCAGAAAGGAAATATGCTAAAAGTGCCCAGTTTTAATTAAAATAAAAAATCAAAAGGCATTTCCAGTGCAGCCATGCATGTTTCCTTTGAAGATCTGCTCTTTTTTTTTATTATTATTTTTTTCTTTGGATATGCTTGAATGCTTTAAACTTATCATCATCGAATAATGAAGAGGACGTTTGGTTGGAGGATTCAAATCAAGTGATTCGAATTATTTTCGATTTACGTGAATTTTTTGTGAGAGAAAATATTGTAGCGAACCACAAATTATAATTCGAATCAGGGAACGAATCCCTCTACCAAACATTCTCGAAGTGTTTTCAGAATTACGAATAAAAAACTCCTTTTGGTTGCAAAACCAAATCCTCATTTTTCTCTCCTCTAGTTTAACTATTGTTGAAGCAGGTTGGTTACCTCAGGAAAAAAAATAAAAGAAATTACCTGACTCCATTCTAGTGATGATTAAAAAAGAAATCCGTGAATTTGTGCTTGGATTTCCATTCTAGTGATGGAGGTAACCTTTTGAAATCAGAGGTTTTGGTCTGTGGGTGATAATGATTTGAGCAAGAAGAGAAAGCAAAAAAAAAAAGAATTCAAAGATTGTTGATTTGTTTATTTACGTCCAAACTCAAAAAAAAAGTTTGAATTCAAATTATAATTTTATTTAAATTTATATTTTTTTAATAAAATTTAAATTATAGAATTAAAATCTGAGTTTAAATTCTCATTCAACTCATGTTTCTAAACTCAAACTCAAGTTAATGAACAATATTTTTTTTATTCGTAAAAACGACATAACTTTTTCGTTTTAATTCCGATTGAGATGATTTTTTTTCTATGCGTTTACAACAAAAAAACGAATAAAACATCACTCATATATCCTATTAAAATTTTCTATCACTATTGAGTTTTTATTAAAATACTATCTAAATATAAATTTAAGTTTTGATTCACTTAAACACAAACTCAAATAGATTCTTAATTCAAACTATAACTCAAAATGTGCACATCTAAACACAAACTCAAATTATAATCTCAACTCAAACTATATTCAAATACACGTTAACTCAAATCAAGATCTGAAATCAAGTCACTCTAACTCAAAAAATGCAAATAAATAAGCCCTACTTTTTTCCTTTCTTCTCAACATACACCAGCGTATTTTCTCATTGATTTTCCTTCTTGCCAAACACATACATAGAAGAGGAGTGGCTTTTTCTTTAGTTTGAGAGTTTTTTTTTTTTTTTTTTTTTTTTTTTAAAGAAAATAGAAATCTGGGTTTGATTAGTTCAAACTTCAAAGTCTCAGACGAGTAGAAGGAAAGAGACCAGCAAAATAAAACGAAAAAATTCAAAGTGGGACCATAAATTTACATTTGGTTCATGAATTTAAAATTATAATTTAAAATTATTTTTAATTTACATATATTTTTTTAAGAGATAATACTGTAACGAGTCATGAATTATGATTCAAATCATAATATGAATTCTCATACTAAACACTACATAAGAAATTGAAGGTGAGACCTACAATTGAAAGTGACCCATACTGTTTGAGGACAACTGAACATTCTATAGACCCTATTTATTTCACTATTCGAGTTTAAAGTTTAAATTTTACTACAGTAAAAAATTTTAAAAAATAATCACATTTAATTTTTTTATTATAATAAAAAATTCTTAAATAAAAATCATATTTAAGGAGATGTTTGGTTAGAGGATTCAAACCATAATTTGAATCATGATTCATAATTTATTACAATATTTTTTCTCATAAAAAATACACATAAATTAAAAATAATTCTAATCACGTAATTTTAATTCATGAACCAATCGTCTTTTAAGTTTTATGTCTTTTAAGTTTTATTACTCGTGATCTCATACTGATGTGTACAGAATAATAGGTTCATACTTCCTTACGTCCTACCCTCTGATTAAATCGTACGGTTTTCTAACAAAACCCACCAGTAGTCCCAAACTACTTGGTTCACGGGAGAAATTCCCATTTTGTAAAATACTTTTGTTCTTTCTAAAACCACAATATTAAACCTCGCATTTCACTAAAACAGAGAAAATACTTATGTAATTATCTCTAAAAAATAATAACGATATAACAATAATTACAATAAACAGTTCTCTCTCTCTCTCTCTCTCTCTTCAGAAGCAGTTCTTTCTTTTTTCTTTATTTTTCTTCTTTTTAAAAAAAAAATCGTTATTTTCTTCTTTAAAAAAAAAATCGTTATTTTCTTCTCTTTTCGGCCACCAATAGAGTAAGATAAAGAAATAAAAAGACAACTACAAGGAAAGAAAACTAAACAAAAATAAAATAACTTTAAAACCATCTGATAAATCTTTTAGGTTTACAATACAATAGTAACAAGCAGTATAGTGGTGGCGCCACTCCTCCAGTAAACCCACACCCACTGACCGAAAGAATACACACACATACATACTGAGAAATGGCATCGGCGGCGATGGAGTCCCTGATTCTCAAACTCCACGAAATCTCCGCCGTGAAATTCGGAAACTTCAAGCTGAAATCGGGAATCTCCTCCCCAATCTACATCGACCTCCGTCTGATCGTTTCCTACCCTTCTCTCCTCCGCCTAATCTCCCAAACCCTAATCTCCTCCCTCCCTCCCTCCACCTCCTTCGACCTCGTCTGCGGCGTACCCTACACCGCCCTCCCCATCGCCACCGCCCTCTCTCTCTCCAACAACATCCCCATGGTCATGCGCCGCAAGGAGATCAAGGACTACGGCACTTCCAAGGCCATCGAAGGCCATTTCCAACCCGACCAGGTCTGCCTCGTCGTCGAGGACCTCGTCACCTCCGGCGCCTCCGTTCTCGAGACCGCCGCGCCGCTCCGTGCCGCCGGCCTCAAGGTCCAAGACGCCGTCGTTTTGATCGATCGGGAGCAGGGCGGGAGGGAGAATCTCGAGGAGAACGGGATCAGATTGCACGCCATGATTAAGCTGACGGAGATGGTTAGGGTCTTGAGGGAGAAAGGGAAGGTGGATGAGGAGATGGAGGGGACGGTGAGGAGGTTCTTGGAGGAGAATCGGAGGGTGCCGGTGCCGGTGCCGAAGAAGGAGGTTAGGGTTAGGGTTAGGGATTTGGGATTCGAAGAGAGGGCTAAGTTGGTGAAGAATCCGACGGGGAAGAGACTCTTCGAGTTGATGGCGGAGAAGAAGACCAACTTGTGTGTCGCTGCTGATGTTGGGACCGCCGCCGAGTTGCTGGATATCGCCGAGAAGGTGAGATTTTCTCGGTAAAATTACTGATTTTCTCGGTAAAATTACTGATTTTCTCGGGAAAAATTTGACGCGAAATATTTTTGTTTAGATTATCCGTTTTCGACTCCAAGCTAAAGTTGCAGAAATACTAGAACTAGATATAATTTGAATTTCGTTTATATTTATTTCTCAGATATAACAAAATGTTAAACAGAATTCGTACTTGTCATGGGTCTCTGACACCGCACGTGTTAATTGTTGGACGTTCTGATGTTAGAAGGCATGTGCACGTGTAGTATGTCTGTTTGTTGCAAATTGTAACCCGCCGCACGTGTGAAATATAAAAAAGGATACCGCACGTGTAGAACTATAATCCTCTCTCTTCATATTGTTTAATCAACAATAAATTGTCTAATTGCCATTTCTATTTCTTTTTAGTAATATTGTCTAATTACTTGAGAACATATGATCTAATCAACAATAACATTGTCTAATTAGTTGCAAATCGACCGTTTGAGACATGAGATTTGCATGAGACATGAGATTTGCATGTGACAACCTTCATGTGCTAATCTCAGTGTCTCAAACCTTCAATTTGACAACATATCTTAGCTAGTTATTGGACCTCAATTGCAACTGATATTAAAGTTTAGAGTGCACTTTATTAAAATTAAAAGTTCAGGTGTGTTATGTAAAAAATGAATAGTTTAGGTGCAACGATGCATTTTACTCTTTAAAAAAAAAAGAGTAATGCATTGAATCATTCATCAAGGGATGCAATATACTAATTACATGAGCAATTCAAGTTCAGGTTATGCAATCTAGTTTTCATTTTGTCTGTTTTTGAAGCACTAAAATTTGAGGATTTTCTTTTTCCTCTTGAATTATATGTGCAGGTCGGGCCTGAGATTTGCCTACTGAAAACTCATGTTGATATATTGCCTGATTTCAACCCGGATTTCGGTTCTAAACTCCGCTCAGTATGTCTCTATCTTTTTATCGATTTTTTGTGTTTCCTAATTAAGAAACGTTACTTATTGCCTCTGTCATTGTTTCCATAGTATGTGTTTTCATACAAAATGGTCTTGTTTGCTACTTAGTGTACTCTTAAATCGTTTGATTGGATGATGCCCTTTGATGTTATATTCCTACATAGTACACATGAATTTGTTTTGAACCAAATCATGCTTATACTTTAACTTTTGGGTCCTTATTTATATTTTGCTTAATTGAGCACATTAAGAAAGTTATAGCTGACATTTACTTAATCCAATTGAAGATTGCAGATAGACATAATTTCCTAATCTTTGAAGATCGCAAGTTTGCAGACATCGGTAACACAGTGACAATGCAGTATGAAGGGTGAGCTTGGATTCCTCGTATTCTTTTCATGATTTTCCTTTTGTGATCATGTTTTCTCTTGCCTGAGAATTCTCGGTCCCCTGTTTTGCAGAGGTATTTTTCACATATTGGATTGGGCAGATATAATTAATGCTCACATAATCTCTGGTCCTGGGATAGTGGATGGACTGAAATTAAAGGTCTGCAAGATATTTACTACAATTGTCGATGGAATTATTGTCTCAAAATAAATTGCCTCTAATCTGTTAGTATCCTTGTAACTTTTTGCAGGGCTTGCCACGCGGTCGGGGCCTTTTGCTGCTTGCCGAAATGAGCTCAGCCGGAAACCTTGCCAAGGGGGACTATACGGTTGCAGCAGTGAAGATTGCTGAGGACCATTCAGACTTTGTCATCGGCTTCATTTCTGTAAATCCAGCATCATGGCCAGGGGCGCCTATAAATCCAGCTTTTATTCAGGCAACCCCAGGAGTCCAAAAGGTCGTAGGTGGTGATGCTCTTGGCCAACAATATAATACTCCCCACTCTGTAAGTGTCTTGAAATGATCTTGGTAGCTTATGTAATGCACCTACCATTTTGTTTCAATTTGAGGAAATGGGTGTATTTTTTGTCCTTTTCTTTCGCTTATTGTGCTTTTGATATATTTTTTAATCAACTATGATAAGTCTAAGATGGAATTGCTAAGAAATTAGTATTAGCGGTGGTTGCAAGAAGATTAAAGAATGGGATATGCATGGCAATGGTGCATATCCCAGTGGTGGAGTTGTATCTAGTCGTAGACCATCTCCAATGCAAATACTAATGCCAATTGTATATTTAGTATAAAAAACTATGATATGGTATGTTATTTTCATTTTTGCTCCAATGCATAATGCTATTTGAAATGCTAAATCTATTTTTTTTCTTAATTATTAAGATTTGGAAGTTGTAAAAGTAAACTTTTATTTTTAAAATAATTAGAAAATGCAAAAGTTACATTAATTACATGGAAAAAGTAAACATTTCAAGCAATAGTAATCAAATGCCAAATTTCCCATATGCTATACTTGGTGGGAAATTTGTCACAAAATATAGCATATGGGAAAATTGACACAACAAATAGCATTGTATTGGAGAGTGTTTTTTACACTCAAATGTTAAATTTGTAATTGGCACATTATTATAGCATTGCATTGGAGATGCTCTAGATTTGGAGCATCCACAAATGAAACTCTGATCAGAAGGGTTTCACCTCTATAAACTGAAACTAGGTCTGGATTTTTTTTCGGTTGTGGATGAGCTTATTGTGTAATAACAACATTTCATTTTCGTGAAGATTGTCAGGTTAGTTGGTGAAACCAAAATTAGGAATAAAAGTTGGGACGGAAACTATGAAAGGGAAACCTTAAGCGGGTCAGATTTCAAATTAGACGTGAATAAATATTGGTCCTTCAGTTCTTTATAGGAGTTGAGCGGACGATAGAGAGGATTCCCATGGAGGGCCTCGGAATTTGAAAAAGAATTGTACATTTGGGTAGTAGTATACAACGATACAACTCTAAAACTAGAGATCTGAGTTGAGATTGAAGCAAATCTTGGAACACAAGGACTGGGATGAATTTATTTTGGAGAGAGAGAGAGAGAGAGAGGTTTTATTGCGTAGCTGATGGCTTGATGTTGGTTCCATGTAAGATTGATGCGGAACAAGTAAGTTTTTTTTGTTTTTTTTTGTTTTTTGTTTTTTTTCGAAGAAGAAACAAGATATAGATGTTTTATTAGGAATATTTAGGTTAGTCAAATTTATCTCATAAATATGTTTTGTTTCTTTATAAATATGTTAGCGGATGTATTTCAATTCAGACTTGGTTGATGAATGAATATTGAGATTTTGAATTCCCTTTTTAAGCGGATCTATTTATTTGTCTTAATTCCATATCTTCTTCATTGACACTGCATCAAACGTCTCTTGATGTAACATTCCATCAAAGTTGCATCCTGTGGGACTGGGAATACATCCCAACACGGATAGATGGATTTTCCACCTCAGTGTAGTTCTTTCTTGAGCTATATTATTCTTGAAATCTTGTCTCACAATTTTTTTTCCCCTTGTCTTGACTCTTGGGACAAATTGGCGTTCTAGGTCATCCATGATAGAGGCAGTGACATTATTATTGTGGGCCGTGGAATCATCAAGGCGGCGAACCCCGCTGAGGCAGCCCGCGAATATCGTCTCCAAGGATGGGATGCATACCTGGCCAAATGCAGTTAAAGACTTTGAACTCCCATTTGCAGTTGAGTCGCAATTTTTGGTTCAGAAATGTTTGTTTGTTGTTTCACATGTAACCCAGAGAACCTGAACACTTTCTGTTTCTGGCATAAGGTGATTCTATGGTGTCAAATCTTGAAGTTTGACTTTTACCAAATTGAAGATCATTTTAAATAAATTTATTTTACATTTCAAAAATCAGGCCAGGGTACCAAAAGAACATTTCTTCAAAGGTAAATATATCGTCCTAATATTATTAAAAACATAGAGTATTAGCGAGATGTTTCGTTATAACAAAGGGTACTAAAATAATTTTATCCCATTTAAAAATCCGTCCTTAGTTTTATGGTTAGGAGTTAGAATTGCCCCAAAAAAAGGTTTAGAAGACCATGATCAGAATTGCCCCAAGATGCTGAATAATGAATATTATGCTCAATCTGATTTTGGAACAGACAGCAAGTTATATACGTTAGTGGCCTGTCATTTTTTAATTAGTGAATGTCATTATGTGTATCAATAGTAAGTTATATTTTAGGATAAATTTTATTTTTACCCCCCAAAATATAGTCAGTTTAGCATTTTGCCTCCTAAACTTAAAAAACTGCTCAATACACCCCTTGAAAGTTTCAACCGTTAGCACATATACCCCTTCTGTTATGCTCTGATTATTTGGTGCTGCTGTGCCATTTACTTAAAAAAGGAGATTTTTTAGTACATCTAGTGTACCGTTGGGCTAAGTCTTTTTAATTTTTGAATCTATATATTTTTTAATTTTTACATGATTTTATGTAAATTCGACGGACAAAAAACTTACCTTATCAGTATCTTAACTCACCGGAGAAGATTCCTACCTAAAAATAAAAAGTCAAATAGAACTAAAATCCGCAGTTATTAAAGAAGTTAGTAATTAAAAATCCAAATTATCCTTGATAACAAATAAAAAAGTAAAATTTCTTTAAAAAAAATAATTTATGCAGAAAAAAATCCCTTCCCTTTCCTCTATTCCCATGAACTCTTTGCTTGAGCTCGTCCGACTCATTTTCTTCCTCGGATTTAATCGTCCGCCTTCTTTTGTTGATTCGGACTTCGACGGGAGTGAACAGCGCCAACATTGAATTCGTGAGGCACATAGAAATGTGGAATAAAACCAACTTTTGATCTTTATATTTTGGTTCATGTAATTAAAGGTGCGTTTAGTAGATGAATTCAGAATTCTAGTTCAGAATTAATGTTTATTTATAGTGATTCAGAATCAGTGTTTGTTTATAGTAATTCAGAATCAGTGTTTAGTTTGGATAATTCTGAATCATGATTTGAAATCTAATGTGATGTTTTAAACTAGCTCAAATCATGATTTTAAAACCACTCTTTTTTTATTTAAGGTAATTCAAACTCCTGATTCTGAATCATAGTTTCATAATCATGATTTGAACTCAAAATTGTGAATTATGGTTTTGGTTTCAGAATCATGATTAGAATCACATTGGTTTGAATCTTTGTACCAAACTGATCTTTCACTCGAAAAAGAATTCTAGGCTCAGCTGAGTGAAAATTGGCACCAACACTTTGAATCTCACTCTCCTTGTGAGACCCACATGGATTTCTTCTTACTCATCTTTGAAATGTGAAGAAATATCAGACACCACATCACACTGTAAATATTTTTAAGTGGGTAGCAGTCTCAAAGGCAAAGCCCACTCCCTCAACATTTCTTCGGCAAAACAATATTTAACACTGCAATTTTCTCTTGGCGACCATGGGTATTGGTCTCTGGGATGAAGCATCTGTCCTCTTTTTTTTTTTTTTTCTATTGGATATTTTTTATTCATTTTATGAATAATTAAGATTTTTATTACTAATAGTTATGATAATTGACTCAAATTAAGTTTTTAGCCTTTAATTCAATGCCACATCAGCACCAACTAAACAGAGTATAACAGAAGGGGTTTGAGGGTGTATTGATCAGTTTTAAAAATTTAGGGCGCAAAGTGACTGTAATTAAGAGGTAATATATTTTATTAAATTAAATAAAATTAGGATGGTTGAGTTGGAGTAGATTGAATACTAAAGAAATTATTCAATAGATCAGATTTAGTGTGTCATATTATGGTTATGTAATTATGTTTACATTTCCTATTGTATTTTACATTAGTTGCGCAGACAAAAACTTATTAACTTCAAGTAATATAATTTTAAATTTTAACTTAGAAATGTCATCCTATTAGCTCTAATTTGTAAAAAAGTTAGAAAAATAAAAAGATTATATCGGATACCACATTTAGAAAGAAAAAAAGAAATGTGTATATATATACATATAGATATATAGATATATATTATTTGATTGGATTGAGTATTGCCAACGATCATTCAATGCCAACCGACTTCCAGGATCAAAGCAATTTTAAACAATGTACGATCAATTTTACAATCTTTGAAAATTGCGTACCTTAGATTTTTTTTTTTAATATAAATTTTAGGGGAGTAATGAGAAGAAAAGACGGATGCCTTGCCACCCATTTATATAGATAGACAAGCAAAGAGACATTGCTTCCTAAATTCCAAAAATACATGACCAGCAGACAGAAAAGACTTGCCTCCTAAACTACCAAATTACAATTTGAAGAGAAGCTGAAATGAGAAATTCCAGTCACTGTTCTTTCCAAATTCTACCAGTTACCCTAAGTTTCAATTCCTTTCGGTCTCCCCCGGAAAAGAAAAGAGCCATATTTCGTTGGATGATTAGACCATCGAAACTGTCACGAACTTTTCGGTGGCTATCTCTAATGCTTCTCGGAACCCCCTGCCAAATCATCTTCCTGCCATTCCCACCCACTTCAAGACTGTAGCTGTAATTCTTTGCCTCATTATCATCACCCATGAACCGCAAGAATGCTATGTAGACGGGAGCCATACCAAGCTGGAAAGCCTCAAAATGCAGACAAAAATACTGGCCAAAACAACTAAAAACCTGCAAAAGACAAGAAACTAAAATCTTCATCTGTCCTATAAAGGTGGCACTTTTGAAAGGTCTCTGTACATAGTGGCCTCTCTTTCTCAACCCATCCAAATGGGCGGAAACGAAATTTTCCCAATTCTGTCTATTGATTTATACGTATAATTTTTCTTTTGAATCAATGGCATTCATTGAAGGCCAGTGAAGCAATAAAATGGATCACTCTTACTAGCCTATAAATCATGTGTGGCATAAGTGGTATACCATCTAACAATCAATCACTCACAAAGACAACTCAATTGGCCGACAGTTCATGATATCAAGGTGTTCTACGTAGGAAATAGTATCCTCACGAGAAGTTCTTTAACTAAAAAGAGAAAAACTATGCATAACCAAATCTTCTGCATCAAGATTAGGTGACGTGATATCCGCATGCAATGTTGATCTTCCTGAAGAATGCTTAGAAAGAAACACAGTTGAACAAATCTAACGAGTTGAAAAGTAGATAAAGGAACTAAGGATCATAAATGGAACATTAAGAGAACAAGTAAAGCAATACCGTTAGCATCCACGTGGCATTTTCAACCTCCTGAGGATTTGATTTGACATAACGATGGTTGAAAGTGCTTCCACTATGCATGTCAACTTTGTGATCATCTTTTAAATGAGTCACCAGATAGGGAATATCACCCATGACGGTGCATTCTGATCCAGCATATGGACAGTTATACGGCCTATAGACGCACTGTGATTCATGCTTTAGCTTGCTATAATAAGGGTATATACCAAGGCAACCATAACTCTGGTATTTACATGGAAGCTCGAGGGATGCAGCCACTTTCTCCAAAGCAAGACACCTAATATTCCCAAGCTCATACCTGCAGGTGGGGCACCGATTATGAACTCTGGGCTTGCAACCAGAACATAATGTGTGGCCATTTGAACACTGCAAACAATGAAGAAACACCATGAGCGGGAAAAAGCGTCTTTTTTTTTTGCAACATCTGAAGTGGTCTTTCTTACAAATATTTTTAAGCAGCACTGTCACAAACTCATAATGTATGTATAATTTAGCGTGATTCACGATAATACATGCAAAGAGGTTGCCAACAAATAATGAAAATAATAGAAGGAGCAGAAATCCAAAGTCCGCACAGTTCCCACATGGTCATTTGTGGTGTAATGAGAATAGCTCTAAGGAACAGGCTTTCAAAATTTATTCAGATTTTTTTCTTAAGCAACCTACAGGCTTATTTGATTTCAGCTATCTTCTAAGAGGCAATTATTAGTCTTCTAAATAATAGAGCACACAAGTACTATGTATTAATTCTGACAAAAGGATAAAAATTATGTTCCTCCAATTTCGTTTTGGATAGATCTGATAACAAAGTTCACACTTTTCGATCACTTAATAGGGTTATTTGAACAAACATGATAAACCAAACCTGATGAATAGGAGGATACATAGCATTCAAACAGACGGGGCACTCCAATAGCTCACGAACACTGCTAGAAACGGTTACATTAGATTTTACAGCACTTGAAGCAGAATCATGCACACTTTCACCCACATCGGTTGTATCTTCACACTCAGGGGGATCAATAACCTCAGATTTGGTGCGCATGTCTTCGAAATATGGATTCCCAGATGCCATGTAAACACAACAGGCAACTTTATCTAAGGAGGAAATAAATAAACAATAGACACACAACAGGTCAGGTATCAAATGAAAGGTATCCAAAACATACAAAATTGGAAGATAATTTTATCAGATCAAACCAAAAAATTTGGAGGGAAGAAAGTTGTCCCTAACTTTTTTAGTTAGACAGAATTTCTTACAACAAGAATGTGAACAAATTGTTCATTTTACGAAAGGATCAAGATCAACCAACTAGCATCATAAGTAAGTTTTTCAGAAACAAGTCAACAACTACATTACGTAAATCCTGGATTTCACCTTGAAAAAAAAGAAAAAAAAAGAAAATGAGGAAGCCTTGCCTTAAAATGATTTTATTTCAACTTTATCTATAACATAAACTTTCAAACAAGAAACAAAAAAGTTATAAGCTTTGAATTTAAATCATAAAAGACTTTCACACAAGAAGAAAGTAAAGTGAATGTTATGTTGTATCAATCAAAAAAAGGGAGAAAAAAAAAGCTTTTCATTTTCAGCAACTTAATAGAATATGCAGTTGAAGTTCTATTTATTTTATGAGAGACCATCACGTTATTACTAGCACAAATAAGTAAAGGATAATTATAAGGATCCAAAGTCATCTACCAGATTTTAAGCACAAAGTGATGTAGAGAGTGAATTTTATATTTTTAATAGATGAGTCTATGCATTCATTGATGTATTTTACCAACTGAAAACTAACAACTCGTTCATCAAGTCACTTGGTATGAAAGACTAATAGAAAACTTGGGATCCCTAACATAGTCCGTGAGTACATTTTATAAGACACCTCCTATTAATGAAGTCCTGTTGACAAATATTTCCAAGAGACCAAGACTTGAGGATACATAAAAAAGAAGAGCATATCATTGACATTCAGACGGGTATCTATAGAATAGATCATTATAGCAATTGCTAGTTCGTGAAGTAAATCGAACTTTTAATGAAAATTTCAAGAGTAATATAGCTTTACATAGTCATCATTTAAGGGTTTGAGCCTTGAGGTCTCAAAAAGAATACAAAGAAGAGCAAGTTATTAACAAAGAAAATGAAATCAAGGGAAAAGTAAATGTAGAATACATTAGGGGCCCATTCAGTTCGCTGATTCGAGTTTTTAATTTGAGTTGAGATGTAATTTTATGTGAGAGCTTTTTACTGTAACAAAAAAGTTAGATGTGGCTGTTTCTGAGAGCTTTTTACTATAGCAAGAAAGTTAGATGTGACTGTTTCTGAGAGCTTTTTACTGTAGCAAAACTCGAATTTTAAACTCGAATCGGTGAAATGAATGGAGCCTAGAGATTAACCTTTGTTGTACAGAACAATGTAATGTTCGAATAGTATTGATTGAAGCATCATTAGTGTGCCAAAAGTTATAAAAAAGCTACACAGAATATCCATCATAATGAAAGAAGAATTATACGATCACATATCTACTGGAATTTAACAGAAGCCATAACGAGGCATAGTATTTTTTACCATTGGGATTATTATTCGAACCATGCAGCAATAACAAGCATCTAGAAATTGAGTCAATAAATTTAAAAAAAAAAAAATTATAATTATTACCAGAAACCTTCTTTTGAACTTTGCTGTTTGCCTCCAGGACTTCTTTCGAAAATCCTACCAAGCAGCCACGGCTCCTGATCATCAAGAATTTCGGACCCAAGTCAAAGAACAAGATAAAACAACAACAACAACAACAACAAAAACCCAAGTGTAATTTTTAATTTTATCAGTCAAAGTCCAAATGACAACGGCAAATCAATAAGCACTTCCTTGTGTACAACAAAAACACTAAAACTTGTACTGTCTAACAAAAAAACATTTCAAAAAGTTGAATTTTTTTTTTTTACTTGTTTATGACAAGATTACATATAAAAATTCTCCATACCGTCAAGATAACAAACAAAAGGAGTTTTTTTATTTAAATAAAAAAAAAAACTTCGAAAAAAGTTACTCTTATCTCAACAGATGCTGATAACACACTCTCAAAAACCAACCTCCTACTTGTCTTATACAACTCTATTTAACAATGCATTTACAGAGTCAACATCAAATAAATGAGTCAATATGTAAACAAGTGAATTAAGATAAACCCAAGTAAAAGTCAATTAGAAAGTAATTATTTGCATTATTGCATATCAACAAAATCAATTAACAATAAAGACAAATATCCTCAGAATCAACTTAGATAAGCTAAAGCAAAAATCTGACAAAAGAAATCCACAATTTCAATATAATTATCTAGATCACACCATAATCCATGGACCTCAAATAACGATAATTCGTTCAAAAACGACGGAGATAAACCCCAGAAATCGCGCATTGAGATTTTCAAAGAACCAGAACGCAAAAGATCTAGAACACGTAGAAAATCAGAGTCCGAAGAGAAAAAGAAAACCAAAGTAGAGAAATTAACGATCGATCACCAAAATAAACAGAAAGGAAATGAACGAAATAATGATTAATAATAAACACAAACGAGAGAATACCTTAAGATGACATTGACTTGGTTGAATCAAAAGCCCCAAACCTAGGAGAGAGAAATCCCTAGGAGAGAGAAATAGTTGGAGGATGAACGGCCGTCTTAATATGAATGAAAGAGCGGTAATGAACTGAAAAATAATAAAGGTCAAAAGGTCTCGTTGATTATCAAAAAAATAAAAAAAAATAAAAAACCAAGTACGCGTATTCGAGCAGAGGAATTTCAAATTAAAGCCGTTAAGAGAGAGAGAGTCAGAGGAGCGTCGAACGTAGGAGAGGGAAAGTTCTCGAGAAAATACAAAAAGGAATGGTCAAAATCAGTGGGCCCAAGTTTGCATTGGGGCTCTGAAATTTGTTTCTTTCTTCTTATATTTTATTATTATTATTTTATTTTTTAAAACTATAAAAAAAAAAACTTTGTCCTATCCACTCTCTCTCTCAATTTTTTTTGTCCTTTTTTGGCTGAAGTCTTTGTTTGGTGTACTTGTTTGGTAGACGCATTCTTTTTGCTTTTTTCTTTTTTCTTTTTGAGAAAATTTTTAAACTCACTTTTAAAATGTATAATTTTAAATTTTTATTAATTAAAAATTTTTTAACTAATATAATTTTTTAACTTAAAACAATATTAATAAGAATAAAAAGTAAAAATTTAAATAATATTAAATATATAAGTATTTATTTCTTTTTCTTTTTTTTAAGGAAGTTTTTATTTAAATTCTTTACGCACATGTACTTTTTTTTAGTAGTCTTCTTACCGGTAAGATTAGCTTTGATTATTAGATTGGACAAATTTTATAAATTTATCTTAAATTTCATCACTTGTGTGAATTTTAAAATGTGCATGTTGTGCTTCCTGAACTTTGTCACTTATGTCAACATGTCATTAAGGTTAACTCCGTTAAGTTTTTAACATAAATGCTTATAAATGTCACTTGAACTTTGTCACTTGTGTTAATATGTCCCCTAAATTTTAAAATGTGCTTGTTTTGTCCATCGAATTATGATATGTTTCTAACTTTTTTCTCTCCATCTTGATTATATCAGTTTTTTGAACGAAGTGTTAATATTACCATTAATTATCTATGACCATTAAAATGTTGATATTTTCACCGTAATCTAAGGTTTCGAAATTAATCTCACTATCTCTTCCAAGCGTCAAGTAAGACAATATGTGCAAATAAACAATATCCATATCTAACTTGGTTATAAACACATTCATTAAGTTCAATCCTTCGATGATTATCTAAGTAGTTGATCATTTTCCGGTCTCATAACCACCAATATTCTCATAACAATTACCTAAGTGTTGATCACCTCCTGATCTCACAACAACATTAGATTGTGCTTCTCTAAACTGATATTCGAACTAATCTTTCTCGAACATCAACCCAAATATCAAAACAACTAGTCCATTTTCCAATCAAACTAGAGGAATTATATACAAGAGAAACACAAATGAATCATGAAAGTCACTTAAAATAAATCAACTCTTCATAATTAGGCAAAATCAAAGCTCTGGAAAAACAACTACTCCATAACTAATATCAAACAAGCAAATATCAAGGGTTCACCATTTACAAATCACAAGAATAAAAATATGAGAATAGGAATGACAAATCTAATTTAAAGTTGTCACATTCTCCAAATTTTTATGTATTATTCTCCTCTCCTTCTTCTTGATGTCCAAATGCTTTCTCCCTTTATAATTTATTGAAAATGAAACATAAATCTAAAACTAGAAAAGTAAAATAAGAAATATATTTTTTATTGTATTTTTTTTCCTCCTAGTAATGGCTTAGAAAAACTTGAGTCTGTTTAGTTCATTAATTCTAATTGAGATGTAAATTTATATGATAATTTTTTATTATAATAAAAAAATTAAATATAATTATTTTTAAGAGTTTTTACCTTATTAATCACTCTCCCTCTCCTTTGGTTTTTTCTCGGTACTGTGCTTGGAGCTCTAAGAGTCTGTTTGGTTAGAATATTCGTTCTCTGATTCGAATCATGATTCGCTACAGTACTTTCTTTCATAAAAAACACACATAAATAAAAATAATTATAATATCATGGTTCTAATCTATGAACCAAATGAGCTCCTCAATAGTGGCCAAAGGGAAGAAGAACCAAACAAGCCAAAGTGGGCTTCTGTGGATCAGGACACATGGCGAGATTTTGTTGGGCAAGAGGAGATAGTGGGGGACAGGTGGCAAGTGGCGTGCGCGGATAGGATTTGGGCTACACCTTGGTCTGCTGGAAATGAGAGAGAGAGAGAAAGTGGAGTACACATGCAAGATCTTGGCCGTTGGTGAGTGATCCCACGGCATTGATGGAGATTTGAAGCTTTTTTCTACTCGTAAGATCGTGGAAATTATTACAGCTGATTCCCAATTCGAATTTTAGAACTTTTTTCTTCATATTTTCACCCCATTTTGCTCCAAAATAACATTGTAACCCCTCTGTCACCAAATGTAAATTAGACAAATGATAATATAATTATTTTGTAAGGGAAACTAAAATAGAAATTACTAAAACTAAACTAAATAAACAAAAAGTAAATAAAAAATTTAATGAAAATCTAGACTAAAATAAAATTAAATGAAATGAAATTAAGTAAAAGTAAAATAACTAAATTTAAAATAAAGTAAAATAAAATAGCTAAAAATTATCAAAATATAGCAAATTTAAGTGCAAAAATAATGAAATAACTATGGGGTTATTCTTTTACAACAAAACTCAGAAAAAATTTAAACTCAAGTTACAACTTTATTCAAGTTCACGTTCTTTTAAGTTCTAACTTTATTCAACTTTATTCAAGTTACAACTTTAACTCAAGTTATAACTCAAATTCAACTAAAAAACTACACTTAAGTTACAGTCCAAAAGAACAACCACTATATTTTTAATAGAGTTATTAGGTGGGAGTTATGGGTTTAATCCCGTGTTGTATCACAAAAAAGATATAAGCCTTTATGATTGTATGTTTATATCATTTATATGATTGAGACCACCTGTCTAATTTTAAATGTCTTATATTGTGTCAACTAATTACACTTTTGACACATATTTAATGAGAAGTGAAATTTTAAGTTTTTTATTTTTATTTTTTAAAATGATGTGATATAATGTGATTGATTAGACAAGTCTATAACAAATACTTTTAAATGATGTGACATAATGTGATTCGTCATACATTATTTTGAACACTAAAATCTAAATTTTTTTATTTTAATTAATCAATTTAAATTAAGCAGATGAATTAATTAATTTATGGGATAAAATCATTTTGATAGACTTTGTTATAGCAAAACATATTTTTAATATCTCATAATTTTTAATAATATTAAAACTGTATTTTTACCTTTAAAAAATATTCATTTAATACTCTGATGCTGAATTTTAAAACATATATGTTTTACCGTTCTATAATTAACAACAAACTAAGGGTCCGTTTAGGTAGCTAATTCGAGTTTTTAATTTGAGTTGAGATGTAATTTTATGTGATAGCTTTTTACTGTAGTTAAAAAGTTAAATATGACTATTTCTGAGAGTTTTTTACTATAGCAAAATTTGAATTTTAAACTCAAATTTTATTTGTCTAGGCCCCGTTTACTTCGTTGATTCGAGTTTATAATTTGAGTTGAGATGTGACTTTATGTGAGAGATTTTTACTGTAGCAAAAAAGTTAAATGTAATTGTTTGTGAGAGCTTTTTACTGTAAAAAACTTTAAATTCTAAATTCGAATCAGCGAAGTCAACGGGGCTCTAGTTTACTTGTTATTTAGCAAAAGGGAAAAATGTCTTTTTACTATTTAAAAATCGTGGTTTCAAACTTCAAATTAAGACCCCCAACCGGGTTAGGCCCAAACCAAATCCAAGCCCAAATCTTAAGCCCGTTTTCAAGACGTTGCAAGCAAGTTATAGAGCTTTCGGGTGAAGCATAGCATCTAAAAATAAAAGAGTGTCATTCTAAGCAAAAACCCTTTTCTCCAGTTCATTCGCATGCCTCCTCAACCTCAGCAGTAATCATTCTTCGCTTTTTTTTTTTTTTTCCCTCTTCATATCTGTCCAGAGAAGTGAATTCTCGGTCGCGATTTCAACAATTTTGAGGTGAAATTTCGGCGATAAAAGAAGATGCCGGATATGCAGGCCCTCGTTAATGAATTCCTCGTGAAGCTTAAGAAACGGTAAGTTGTTCATGGCAACTATTGACTATTAATGGGTTTATTTATTTATTTATTATTTTTTTGTTTTTGGTTGATATATAATAATAATGTTTTGTTTTTGTCAGTAAAATCGAGGGTTCGCAGGCGACGGCGAAGCAGACGGCTGAATTGATTCGGTCGGTGATATCGCAGCAGCGAGTGCCGTATTCGAATCAAGCCGGCGCTTTGATGGATGCCGTCAATGCTGTCGGAGAGCAGCTGATTGCTGCCAATCCTGTTGGTACGATTTTTCTTTCTTATTATTCTGTTTCTGAGTAAATTTTCTTATTAAATTGCTAGTAATTCATGGCATTTTACTAAATCGAAATAAATTGTAGTGGAAGAGAGATTGGTTGAAATTGGTGATAATCAGCCTTAATTCTCGTTCTTTAAGGGAGATGAATTTCTGGTTACACTAAAAGCTTGGTTTTTTGAGGGATATGAAAATTATGGATGTGTGCAAAAATTATCCATATTTTTAGCAATTGTCTTTAATTTTGTTGAATGAAAAAAATTGTCCATTTTCTTGAATAGAACAGGTAAATCCCTGATTGAACAAATATCAATAATTGATTGATCAATAGTAGTAAGTATTCAACCAAAACTTCTCTCTCTGCTGCCGGCGCCCCTGCCCTACCCTGTATACCAGTGACGCCGGAAGTGCACCTAAAAATTGGGAAAATATTGAAAAAGTGCACCGTTTCAAATTTTATTCAAATTCAAGAATTTGATTTACGTTGAAAATTATAAATATATTAGACCTACGTTGGCAAATTATATGAATAAAAAAATTTATCAAAAATCAACCAACCATTTACCAAACTGAGTTTTTTTTAATAAGGATTTTTTTTTTAATTTTTTTTAATTTTAAATTTAGCACAAGTAGAGATATTTGGTTAAAATGGGCTTTAAAATGGTCAATTTCTCAAATATATTCTTATTTCTAAAGCTTGATATCCTTTCGAGGAAACTAATTATAGTAAAGCATGTGTGGAGAATGAACGTCTTCTGTGGCCTTTGTTGGGTGTTTGAGTTGTTCTTTCTTAAAGCATGTCTTAAATGTGAGAAAAGGAAGAGAGTAGATTTTGCACATTAGGTGAGCCTAGAACATTACTTCATGAAATCAAGTAATTGCAATATTGTAAAATGTAAAGTTGTGTCAATGTAGTATGATTTATGAAATGCTGTTTTCTGTTCCAGTTTTATAATATTCACCTGAATTGCTGGCAGATGCTTCGTTAATTGAAGTCTTCGTGTTTTAAAATCTCATTCAAAGATTATACTTTTTATCCTTTCTTATGTGTATTAGCAAGGCATATTAATTCTTCTTACATGGCAATGTTCCATGTATATTAATTGCAGAGCTGGCTGTGGGTAATATTGTCAGACGTGTTTTGCACATTATTAGAGAAGAGTATCTTTCTCTTACAACAGCAGCCGTGGCTGGCTTGAACTTATTATCCGTAAGTGATGATGAAGATGATACTGAGCACGATGATCATCCAGTCCTATCAGCTGCAGCTGTTGCTGCTGCTGCAAGGAGCACATTGCGTCCCCCTTCGTTGCAGACCCTTCTCGAGGATGTTCCTGATGCAACGGCTATTCCTCGTACTTCTTCATCAGGGGGTGATTCTGAAGGAAAAAGCAAATGTGAGCTTCGGTTATCAACTTTCTATAGATTTTCTAACTTTTTTGACTGAACTTGATGTGTTTAAGCCTTGTTAAATGTGGAGTTTAAGGACTCCTTTTTTTTTCGGTTTACTGTGTGGACTAAGATCAAAATTTTGGATAGGTTTCTGAGATCATAAAGATGAGGAATTTGGTAGTTTTTATTTCAGCTATTGTTAGAAATTGGAGTAATCCTCTTCGAGTTTTTTCTGAAGTGGATAACTCTCTCTCTTTAGTTTGTACATAATTCTTAAAGTTTCTTGTTTCAAAAGCAGTGTGGACTATACTTGGGGATTTGTAGATTAGTAAGAGGCTTTTCATTGTTTTACATACATAAGCATTTACTTTTCCTTACACTTACAGCTGCTGATAAAAGCTCAAGAACTCGGAAACTGAAGCATGATGTCATCGAAGCAGTCAATGAACTTATTCAAGATATCAGCACTTGTCATGAACAGATTGCAGAGCAAGCAGTAGAGCACATTCACCAGAAGTACGTTTATTTTTCTTTAGCTCTAGTATATTTAAGCTTGGTTTTGCTAGTGCATGTTCTTTTCTTTTTCTTTATTTGTTCCTTTTGCTTGGTTAGGTTTTACTCTTTCCTCGTTACTTGAGTTGACTAGGAATCAACATTTGTCTCAAATCTTTAATTTCCTCTTATTGTCGATCTTATTCTGTTATGATGTTAGTTGTCAGAGAGGGAGTATTCTATTCATAGCATCTATACCATGCTTTTGGTTTCTGCATTGTCCATAAAAATTGGTGTAATCTAGTATCATGTTCAAATAATTTAATGCTCTATTGGTTCAGTATCCAGGTCTCAATAATTAGGCTTTCTTTTTGTAAGCGTATCAGAATAGTTGTAAATTTGACATTGATTTTCTCAGTGTTCTTATTAATTTTTTTGCATTAGTTAATGATGACGTTTTCAATGACTGAGAGCTGCACAGGGTTTGGATTGTTACTGAAAGAACATGATAAATTTATAATGAAAAGCAGGATGCAACTTAATTCACGCTGATGAGGAAACACCCGAGGGGTAGATTATTTGCATACATGCTTAGTTGTAGCAGAAATTTGGAAAGATTATTGGTCCAGATGTCATAATCCATATTCCATCTCACAAAAAAAAAACACTATATTCCGAGTTCAATTTTTGTTTAACTTTGTGCAGTTTAATCCATGTGCTAGTTTGCAAGGAAAACATTCAAAGTACCAGAACCTAATGATAAAGGGGGATGAATTAGCTAATAAGTAATAATTTGAAACTAGATTGTGTCATGATAACACGAAAACAATTTTTTTTTTTTGGTTAGATAAGACTCAATACAATTACCACAAAATATACAAAACGAATGAATTGACGGTTTGAGTTTTACCTATGCAGTTTCTCAGTTGTGGAGGACCTCTTGTTCTCCTTTTCCTTTTATGTTCTTACACATGCGTGTGCGCGCGCAAACTCACACACAGCACACACAAACGAGTAATAAAATTTAATTGTTTAGATCAAATTAAATACATATATACATATTATACATACATAGCCAAGAATGTTGTCCCTCAGAGAGATCGGTCCCTCAGGTCATATTTAACAGTTTAAATGGAATGAAATTTAATCTGACGGCTAAAAGAGGCTTAGGGGCAAAAATAGAAAAGCTAGATAACACCTTTTGTTTGTTACTCCCTTAACTATAATGTTATGGTTACTCGTCAATGTATGATAACCATCAATGCATGTGGGACTAATCTCTCTTAGGGATTACAGCCAGCCCTATATGTATTCGATGAATTCAATCTTGTTCACAGTTCTATCTTGTACTTGGTTCTGTCTTCGTTTTCCTTTTATATGAACTAAATTGCTTGTAGACTGCTTTGCTGCAATATCTTCAGTCATGATTTTTTTTTTTTAAATAAGATTGTTTTCCTTATTTTCTTAACCATGTTTCCGGTTGGACTGATTTTCCAGTGAGGTAATATTAACTTTAGGAAGTTCAAGAACAGTACTGGAATTTCTTTGTGCAGCAAAGGAGAAAAAGAGATCCTTTCGGGTATTTGTTGCAGAAGGAGCTCCAAGGTTAGTAAAAAGGCTTCGGATTTGTGGCAAGGAAGGTTGTTAGAGTTGGTATAGTTCCACTTGGTAATATCGTTTCTGTCATTTCTTGCAAATTAGGTATCAGGGGCATCTTCTTGCAAAAGAATTGGTCTCGAGAGGCTTACAAACCACACTGATAACTGATTCAGCAGTTTTTGCCATGATATCGCGAGTAAACATGGTATGATGACAATCTTTTCACCCTTGTTTCTACTTTCCATCTGAACATTCATGTTGTCATTTTATACTAACCTTGAAATTTGTAATGCAAAGGTTATAGTTGGTGCTCATGCTGTCATGGCCAATGGTGGTGTTATAGCCCCTGTTGGGTTGAATATGGTCGCACTCGCAGCTCAAAGGCATGCTGTACCTTTTGTGGTGCTTGCTGGCAGTCACAAGGTAATTTATACCATTGATTGCTTTAGTCAATGATTTTCAATTCATTATGTCCCTTTTGACGGAGTCCCATCTCATCTCTTTTTGTTTTTATGTTTAGATTTTAGGTTGATTTTTTCCTCTTGTTGGCTTTCTTTGTATAACAGTTGTGCCCTTTGTATCCACACAATCCTGAAGTCTTACTAAATGAGCTGAGATCCCCTTCTGAACTGCTGGATTTTGGAGAATTCTCAGAATGCATGGACTTCGGAAGTGGGACTGGTTCCCCTCTTCTACATGTTGTCAACCCAACATTTGATTACGTACCGCCAAAGCTTGTTAGTTTATTTATTACTGACACGTAAGTTAATCTGATTTTGAGAACATGTGTGGAATCCCCTGCTCAATCTGTATCTTTGACTGTGTATATGTGTGTAAAGAGTATAAAAGCTTTGTATTAAAGAAAGTGAAAGCCTTACTAAATATGGATGCCTTTCAGAATCAAGTTATTGTCTTTATTGTTCTGTCAAAGCACGTATACTAATAATTTTTATGTTTTGCATTTGCTGAGTGGGTCTTATTTTCTGTCCTCTGATTGCTTCTTTTTTTTTTGTCATTCATGGACTGTTCTGAATCATCATTTTTCCTTTACAGAGGAGGGCATAACCCATCTTACATGTACCGGCTGATCGCCGACTATTATTCTGCTGATGATTTGGTAGTGCAACGGAGACCTGCTACAGGGAGTTGACTTTTGCTCCTACTTTGTGGTATATTCAGTAAGTACCTCTCTACAATTTCTATTATTACATTTTTTCAAGTTGTGGCTGTAAACTGATCCTTGTTCAAGTAACACTTTTAATTGTTGTTTTTCAACTTAAGATTTTAAGATTGGAAATTCAGAAAGCTCTAAGAGGGACGGAAATTTATGGTTCCATTTGGGTCATTCTTCCTTTATGAGCTTGGATTGATGGACTAGATAACATTTATCAGTCTAATGAATAATGAGTATGATTTTAGAAAATTTTATTCAGATTCTAAAGGGGAGTATTATGCTCTTTTTAAAATAATATAAGATTTATGTCATTGTTCTCTCCTTTATGTATTAACTGCAAGGGGCGCAATTTCTAATTCTCTTAGGGTAATTCTACAAATGGTCCTTGATGTTTACCTTCAATCCCATTTTGGTTCTTGATTTTTCAACGTCCCACAGTTGGTCCTTATGTTTTATTAAATCTCATCCCATTTTGATCCTTGACTTTTCAAACGTCCCACAGTTGGTTCCTAAGGTTTTATTTTGTTTCGGTCCTTCGGTTAACTAGGCATTAAAATTTAATAGAATCTGTATAAATTAGGGATCAAAACTGGTAACAGCTAAAATTTTAGGACTATATGTGGAAATTAACTTTTATTTTTTTGTATTATTTTGGTCCTTTAATTTCTACAGATTCCGTCAAATATTTAATGCTAAGCTACCTGAAGGACCGAAATTGAAACAAAGTAAAACCTCATAGATCAACTGTGGGACGTTTGAAAAGTCAAGGACCAAAGTGAGATTGAGAGTAAAACTCATGGACTGTTTGTGATTAACCCTTTCTCTTAAATTAAAAGTGGAAAGTATAAACTTGACCAGTGGAGAGCTCTAACACAAGAATAATGATACTAAAAAATATTATTGAACAAACCCCTGAAATAGATCCTAAAGGATTGAACATGACCTTGGTAAAAAAAAAAAAAAAAAAAAAAAAAAAAAAAAAAAAG
>NW_010360916.1:253847-308140 GCF_000414095.1 Morus notabilis | reverse complement strand
GGAAAAAAAAAAAAAAAAAAAAAAAAAAAAAGAAAAAAAAAAGGAAAGAAACTTGAAATTTCTTCACGTTATCATGTTACATGCTTTCTGGAGTTTCTTGTGACCTTGACATTTGCTTGTTCCTTTATCAATGTATCGTGAATAAATTGCTAACTGCTGTGACTTCTAAGTAGCTTATATGGAAGGATATGACATCATGACATGCTTGCTTCAGATGAATGTCGAGCTACTTTGGTTAGAATTGGATGGCTACCAAATCAAAATTTGTTGGTACCTTCATGAATATTTCTTTACAATTTACATTGCGGGGACGAATCACGTAAAAACATCGCAATCCAGGGGTTTAGCAGATCGAACCAGCAACTAAACTGTGCAAAAAGAAATTGGCCAATTTTGTGTTTGTGGCGATTTAGGGAACTTAGATGTGTACTGATGAGCTGAAGCAGAGAGGAAGGTCTTTTTTTGCGGTTGCCGAAGAGCCTTCGCAGAGTGCTGTTTTCTAGAACAAAGCTGTGCATATTGCACATATAGAACAAAACTATGCATATTGCACATATAGAACAGTGGAAACATTTTTTGTATTTGCTTACTGATCTTGTTGCATTTAACACTCAGTGTCTATGTCTATTATTTATGGACGGGTTTGAATTTAGCTGATTTTATATTTACTATGATGAAGTTTTCAAATTTGTTTAGATTTTTTTTTTTTTCAAATTATGGAAGATATGTGGAACCAAATCAACAAGACATGCCTTTGGCAAGTATGATATTGTTTAGTTTATTTTGCTTATGTTAAGCTATTACTCTTTACCAAACTAATGCTAAAATATTACCGTCAAATTAATGCATTTTGGTTGATTGGCGAGTTATCACGACATTAAACATGTAATTGGTTCTTATTTCTGGATTCCTCCCTTTTACCCTTAAAGAGGTGCTGTGTATTTTTTTTGTTATGGCTTTGTTTGGTGTGTCTTTTTCCTCTTATAATAACTAGATTATGTGATTTTCTTTCTACTAGTAAGAGGTTGACATAGCTACCCCTATCCACAAGCAATGACTTCCAAGGATCTATCTATTATGGTCATTTCTTTTGAAGATGATTTGTTTCTCATGAATCTGAATCTCCAATTGTTCTTGTTGGACGCATAAAGAAATCCAACCCCAGATTTGACACGCACATCATCTTTCTTTTATTATTTTATTTTTTATTCATTTTTGTTGTCGTGGCTTTTTTTTTTTTTTTTTTTTGGCTGGTGAAAGAATGGTTATCTACAATTGCATCTAAAAGAACTCTTAACACACAGACGCGTCTTTTTCTTTCCCTGTGAATATAAAATTGAGAGTTCTGAGAAACAATTGAATCTATTACTACAACAATATAAACACGGTTCAAATGGTAAGATAATGTTACACAGACCCAACAACAAATACAAGACATCATTGATGTTCCATGTCGAACCAGAAAAAGAGAGAAGTCCGAGCATAAATTACTCTAACTCGCTGCAATGCGAGGTCCCCACTTGTTGATACGGCCTTGGCGCCGCCTTCGATTCGTGTTTGAGAAACCGAAACACTGTCTCTATGGTATTTCTTCATAGAGGAAGAGAACACCTGGCCACTGGCTGTGCTCACGATGGGACAAGATAGGAAGTCCAAGGGATTTGACTCGCACTGAAGCACACAATCATCAATTGTAAGCCTTCCACTTCTATGAAGCAAGCAGCAGCCAAGCTCGGCCTTAACGGTTAAGTTTGCTAGTTTGCAGGTAGACAGGAATTCCAATGCACTGCCACCAAATAGAATGAACAGATTCTACCATGATATTTTGTTGTCCGTAATGAAAAGGTATAGCATTGTGTTTTGGGATAATAATAAAAACCTCCCCTCCTCCATGTTTAATCCAAATACAAGAATCTATTCCGTCTTTTAAAAAAAAATGTTGAGATTACCTCGTGTGTTTACAATTTAGGCCAAACTTCTAAAAGCGAGAAGAGATCTTAAAGCAACATAGCAGTTAAATGTAAGAGATAATGGCCTTATAAAAGTGAGTAGATCTTGTATAGCCACAAGAGATAATCGAGAAGAAAGAAAAAGGCAAAACATAAATGTAGATGTTGCAAACCTGTCTGAACCTCGAGAACAGATGAGAGTCGTCTCGTCAGGCAGCTCACCTCCACCGATCTGAAAAGGATATAACTTGAGAGGGAAGTTGGTAACAATAACAATATTTATTGCTTGTAAAAGTTATCGCTCTTCTCTGTTACGAGAAGATTAAGACAATCATGACAACCATATGTTAGAGAAGATCATCAACTATGAGAATGAAGTTTTGATCTATTTACTTCATCATGTACTTTGCAAAAAGGAGGATGCAGTGACTCTGTCCTTTTAATTTGTTTTCATTATTTTCCATAGGGAGGATGCAGTAAGATACTTGACAGAGAAGTAACAATTTTCAAATATCCAAGAATTCACCAAGCATGATTTGCAGTTTCAATAGTTTGCTTCACCGAATGTAAGTTGTTAAGACATGAATTAGCACCCAGAAATTCGAAAAATTAAGAATCTAGCCATGAGTTCCTTGCCATGAGCATTCAAGGAATTGTTATAACTAATTCTGTATATGAAATACTAGAAGCTACCACTAAAGCTGGGGTAAACCTATTGTAGCTTACAGCTATATAGTTGCCCAACTATGTCAAGTAGAGTTGAAAACATACATTCCAGTACAGACAGCTCGAGAAACAAATAATCACAAAATCAGAGGCTGCTATTGACACTTAGAGAACTGGTTTAACTCACTAGGAAACAATACGCGCGCGCGCGCGTGCACACACACACACACATCTCCATGGAAAGGACAGCTAGGAAAACGTAGAGGACTACCACTATCCTGATCCAAAAAGCAGACAAGCTTTCTATAGCACAACACAATTCTATCTCGCAAGTTGCATCAAAACAAGTGCAGTTACCCTAGAAAAGGCCAGTAAAATTGGGTCACAACACACTTCCTTGTCCGCAGAGATGTTTGGAAAAAGAAAAATTCTTTTGGCAAACAATAAAAAGTTATGCTTCAACAACAAAATAATACCGCCCGTTCAGACCAATGGATTTGAAATTACAAGCATGCACACAACAATGTTTTGAAGAACTTGAAGCAATACCAGGCAAAGCGGTTTTTTAATTTGAATATTAGAGGCCAAATGCTTCCCACCAGCTGCAATTAGAATTGTGTCGCCGGCCCTGTAATGAAAACGAAAATGAAATCCATCAAAGTTTAATACTTCCTTAAAGACAAACCACAGTGACAGTTTCTAAGTTACAAACCTTGCAGCAGCAACAGCTGTCTCAATGCTGGGAAAAGCACCAGGCTCTGATAAATCTGTGACAGATCGATCTACTCGCAACCACAGTCGAGGATGACATGCCAAGTATTTCCATCTGTGGCAAACCAGGGCGGTGTTATACCGATCTGCAAACTCAATAGCAACTTGTGACAGAAACTGGGTAAAATCACTCCATACACGCACTTCATATCTACTCTATATAAGAGAATTTCAATGTGATTCGAATATTGAAATTTGAAATACTGACAGAACCAATCTTGGTTTCCTCTAGAATCACATAGGAACTACAGATGATCAAGCTATGTAAAATCTTTGTGAAACCTCCCATTTGCTTAATTGAAATGTGGGAATCCACCCCATGTTTTTCTAAGCATACAAAATTCACCCCTAATGTCAAATTAAAATTAGCTGGGTGAAAAGACTTTTTTATTTTCCATAAAAGAAAGGTACATTAATGTTAAGAACAACAGCTTTGTTGAGTATTAATCAGAAATCAAAGTTTTCGAAAAACCACGGTTCATTACTTTCAAATGTTGGAAAAACTGAAAATCAAAGTAACGATCTGTGGTTTATAAACTTTGTTTCTTTTATAAAAGGTAATTTTGACTAAATCAGACACAGAGTGAACTTTATATGATGAATAAAACACAATAAATAATCTTAGCATTTTTGAAGATGCGGAGTAGATTTCAGCATTATAATCGAATGCATAAGAGATTTTTGTTATAGTCTCAACAAGAATATTATATCCAAGTGAAGTTTCTCTTTTTCAGTAATGCCCAAGAAAGACATCTGGAACAAACAAATTATAAATGGCGGCACGTTATAAGATAACTTAGGCAGCAACCCTTCTCCTCATTTCCATCAAACTGTACATCTTCAATATTGTTGCCTCGTAAAGTTATAATATAACTAAGGTAAAGAAGACATTTTCAGAACTACCCAAAAGGTTGGGGGAAAAAAAAAGATTGCCGTTTTCCATTCAATTTGATAATTCCTCTATCTTCTGTCAAATTGTCGTGTCCAATTGAACTTCTTCTTATTCTCCTAGTCCAGTGTCTCAATAAAAAGGCCAAAAAAAAAAAAAAAAAAATTTGAGGTCAATTTTCACCAAACTACAAAATTTGAGGTGAATCGAGGAAAATTGTTTTCTTTCATAGGAAATTACTTTCCTTTGAAGGGGAAAAAACGAAACCCTAAAAATGGAAGATGAAAAGCAAAAGAATAGTAAATGGTGATGTTGAAGAAAGAAAAAGGGGGTACCTGGGATAGGAGAGAGGAAGCTGAAGATGTGCATGAGAGAGCCATCGTCAAGATTGTTTATTAGAGCTGCTGCTGCTGCTGCTGATGATGATGATGATGATGAAGACTTTCTCTTTCCTCTCCTTCTCTCTTCCTCCAACTCCATCTCCAATCTCTCTCTCTCTCTCTCTCTCTCTCTTCTTTTTGGTCTTGTGAATGATTTTATTTCCGTTGATAAAATAAGAAGGAAAAAAAAACTTTTATTAAATTTAATCCTCATTTATTTTAACAATTTAAGGACTTGTTCTTTTAGAGTTTAACTTGAGTATAATTCTTGAGTTGAATTTGAGTTATAACTTGAGTTAAACTTGTAACTTGAGTTTGTATTTAGTTGTATACATTTAAGTTATGGTTTGAGATAAGAATCTTTTTGAGTTTGTGTTTGAGTGAGTCAAAACTTGAATTTGTATTTAGATAGTATTTTAATAAAAACTCAATGCTGATGAAAAATTTTAATAGAGTATATACGTCGGGTTTTATTCGTCTTTTTGTTGTCAACGCATAGAAAAAAAATTATCTCAATCAGAATTAAAACGAAAAAGTTATAGCATTTTTAAGAATAGAAAAAATATTGTTCATTAATTTGAGTTCGAGTTGAAGGAAAAATTTGAACTTGAATTTTAGTCATAAACTCGAGTTTGAACTCGAATTTAAACTCGAGTTTAAACTTAAAAAAATATGAACTCAAATAAAATTATAATTCGAGTTGATTTTTTTTGAATTTTTCACTCAAAAGAACAAGTCATAAATTTTAAAATGTAAATTTTTACAGTTAAAAATTGTTAATAAATATCATATTTAATTTTTTTATTATAATTAAATTTTTTTTAAAAAATCACATTTTAAAAAGCTTGAATGCGTAAAAGGAACGAGATTTATGATATTCATTTATTCAAACTGCCACGTCATCCTTTGACTTGATGACGTCGCCTATTTGAGTTTGCTCCTGGTTCCAGCGTAAGTTGTGGCTTTGACCTGTCTGTCCTACACCGTGTCTTCTGACATTTGGGCGCGGCAGTTCTCGTTTGCTTTTAATCATAAATTTAAATTTTGTGAAACAATAATTCGAATCTACAAAATAAACTCATGAGTAGATTTTTTTTTAAAATCTGCGCCTCAATATGTCTAAAGTAATCAATAATGAAAATATCATGTTGATAGAGTTGTCGAAAGTTGTGATTTACAGATAATGTTAATGGATATTCTGAGAAAAAATTAATATTTTTTAAAAAATCTAAAAGTTTATTTGTTAAAACTCTACAAAATGTCAGAACTATTAATATTACACAATTTAAACTAATTTAATAATAAAAATAATATATTTTTTTTATCAAGAAATGAGAGCTATGTCACATAGTATAATAGAGTACATAAGAGTAACTGCCTTTAACTGTATTTAACACCAAAACAAGTTTTTAACAGGTTTAAAAGCGTTAAGTAGGTTTCAATTCTAATTTAAACAATATATTTATCAATATATTACTCTTGAATACCTACATATATGTTTCTTGATTTTTCCCATCGTTAAATCATAAATTGAATATTGTTAGTTTATCCAACTTGCTGAGTAGTATTTATAGATGTGTAATGACATTTTAACACTAATTTATAGTGGATGATACACTAATATATCAAAGAAAACATATTGATTTTGTACATCTGAATTAGGCCTTATGTGAGAACTATATGGATTATATAACCATATGTTATATGAAATATGAACTTTGTCTAGTTTCTAAGTTCATGAATCAAAATTCAATAAAATTCTCATCAATTTGACTCATTTGAGTTGCTTCACGTCTTCTAATGTTGTTTTCTACTACTCAATTGTCACATTTTATTGAAAAAGAAGAGAAAAAAGGTACTACAAAATTAATTTTTGTGTAAAAAAGAAGATTTTTCTGATATTTTTGGACATTTTTCAAAAATATCATAGCCATTAACGGATATTTGCTAATATTGTGGATATTTTTGAATATTGTGGATATTTAGACGTTTTACGGATACTCTGAGAAGAATATCTTTCCTTTTATTATCTATATCAAGACTTCAAAACATGAATAATGTGGTGAAAATGTCTATAATGTCGTGGACATCTTCATCCATGAAAGTAACTGATCTAATCTTCATTTTAGCATTGGCGCCATGATATTAAATTTTAAAATGGATTGTGTCACTTGTTTAGGAAAGTAAAGTATGTCACTGAACGTACTTATTGATCTCTAGTAGATCTCAAGGTTCACCTCCTGAACTTTTTAGGTGCACTTATTTAGAAGTTAAATAAATAAATGCCTCTCGTTTTAAATAAATTAGTTAGGCACTAAATCTCATATGTCCTTATAGTAGTTGCTCAAAAAGAACAAAACATGGGAAAAAAAAAAGTGGAGAACTCCAAATCTCAAATATATTTAAAATACTTATTTTTCTAAAGAAAGAAAAAACATACTATAGAAAAAGTTTAATTGCGATAAATATGTCGATATTTTTCGAAACATATATGCCTAGGTTTATATCTTATATGTGTAATTAGTATCTCTTAATTAAGTTCGACTTTTGGTATTAGTATTCATATTGCAAAAGGTTGACTCCAAACATGGTATTTCGGTTGTCTGAGAGTTAGAATTCTTTCAATAACCTTCAGAAAAACCAGCAATAGAAATTCCAGATCACAAACAAACAAACGCATCTCATTTTATTACTTGCATTAAGATATAATTTAATAATTTGTATAATATTTGTAATAACTTTATTTTGAAGCCCTTGATATTAGTAGTCATTAGAGGTAGAAATTTACAATATTTGTATTTTTCACGCTTGCATATATCTCATAGAAAACCAATAAAAGGTCACGATATTATTCCACAAACCTTTATTCTATTATATGACATACTTTTAGTATGTGTTTATCATTCGCTTGTTCTTTTAATTTGTTACATTTTTTATACAGCTATAATTAAAATACAAATAGCAACATATTTGGGAAAAAAAGAAAATCCGAAAACTGAACGCGCAATTTACAACTTAGTTATGACTCTGCTAAAAATAGAAAAATCTGAGATTTTCGTGAAACCCCCAAACTTTACAAAGGCATTATCAAAGAGGAACCCTATAGAATGAATCGACCATTTTCAAAATGAAAAGGTTCCCTCTATCACCTCTTGATATTCTGGATGGAAAAGATAAAAAGCATCACTATGCATAACAAAGACCAAAAAGACTAAAAAGAGAATAACAAAGAAAATAATAAGACAACACAAGTTACATGTGCATATAAGACGGTTTTTAATAGAAATATAACAAATCCTTTTAGACACAAACGAATTCTCTTTACAAGCTGTATATTATGGACAGAAAAAGATAAAGAAAGCTTCGAAGATGCGATATTTCCAATTAAATGTTGCGAAAAGAAAATCGTATGAGAAATTTTCTGTTACAAGCTATTATGCACTGAAAAAAGATCCAAGGATATGATAGAAATCAAATTGGAAATCAAATAGAAATTGAAAGAAATAAATGACCTTTGATTCGAGAGTTAGGCCACACCTCTCCAATAATCTCTAATCTACTGCTAATACTTTCCAAAACATGCATGAAAAACTCTAATCTTCCCCTAACAACCTTCTTAAACTCAGTCTCCCACTAATGACCTTGTCAATTTACCAAACTGCTCCTGTTCTTAATTCTTAAACCTACGCCTATAATACGTTTTCAGCCCCTCCCTTCCAAGTCTAACAGGATAATAGAAAAAGACTGTATGCACATGCCAAAGAACAAAAAGGATAACAAGAAAGTTATCAAGAAAATACAGAATATCTGAATATATAGAAGATGTAACTTTTGATTAATGCAATTCTGAGTTGATAACTTTCTATTGCAATTCAAAACAATGAGAGTGGGAGTTATCAAAACTAACCGTAATTCTTCATCCAAGTACGTAATTTCCAATTGACCACGGCCACTTCCACGAGATTTAATAGGAATCTGTGAAGCACAACAGGACTAGTGTCAAACAAATTCTGTCGACGAAAACAGATTCCTGTTGTGAAAAATCGTAACGCAAGTATATGCTATCGCAATCAAGTAATATAATAGTGAATAAGAATATCGTCCCACGAGAATTATTGTTTACTAATTACCGAAATTATATTAACCCTAATTTTATTTGAATAATCCAAAATAGAGTTTATAAAATTAAGTTAAGTAAAACTAAAACGATTAAATAAATTAAACAATGCTAAGCAATGGAAGAAAATTCAATAGATTAAGACTCTAGGGTTTCCGATTTCACCAAAATTAATCCTGTTCAAATTCTCATAATTTAAGAAAATTAACATTCAATCATATACTGATAGCAATTTCTTTAAAGCAATTATTATTCTTTCTCAAACAATAATAATATTAATCCAACAAGCAAACTCTACATCTCTGTCAGACTTCTAAACCTGTTGAAAATCATTAAGTGCAAGAAATTTAAAAGAACTGCTCAAGCATCATAAATATCTCTATACTATGAACAACTCATGGTATTTCAGTTAAGAACTTATTTAATAATCACCTCTCGGTCTCAAATCAAATACAAAATCATGTAATAGTTGGCCAAACAATCACAAAGAACAAAAACAAACATAAAAACTAACAAAACCCTCAAAAACCAACTAGATATTAAGTGTAAAACAATACTAAATGAGCGAGTAAAACTCACTCATCAATTCCCCTTACAAGCTAGTATGGAAGGCAAAAGATATCAAAGCCTCCAAGAGAAGAGACAGATTCCCGGTTCATAGATCTTACGACGGAAAATCGTTAGTCTATTATGCACAGAAAAAGTTCCAAGAACTCCGCAAGAGATCTAAAAATCCAAAAGAAAATATATTCTTTAACAAGAAAAGTCAAATTTTACGATTGAACTAATATTTATCGTAATTCACTTGTGGTACCCCAACCGTTAAACGAATACATCATCTTGAATCTCGACTCTATATTCTATATTTTTGTCTAAAATATGTACACCAAAAGACTATTCTTTAGCACTGACGCCCATTTATTTCTGCTTCCATGTTGTTTTCTATATTTCTTATTTCTACGAAGTGATCATTTCAACAATTGCTTATATTTTGGCACAATTTAATCTTCAGGCCAACACCATCGGTTTATCAGCTTAGTATTCAAGAGTGAATTTAGTATACTAGTTCGGCCTAAATTTGTCATGAGTAAGTTAATAAAACGGTCGTCTGATTACTTTATTTAAGTGTTGAAACTCTTTGCCTAAGAAACCAAATATTGTTCGAAGAGAAAAAAAGATACAAAATAAAAAAAACAAAATGAAAAGAGGGATAAGCTTAGCATGATATTACTTACCAGGCTAGCAATTTTGAAAGAATCAAATTTAACGGCCACCCTTCTTGAGTTTAAAGGTACCAGATTAGCTGTTGCCTACCAAGATATCAAGAGAAGGAGATGGATAATGATACTAACGCATGCTGCATTGGAGAATAAACCAAAATGTTAAAAAGCTATATAAACAAGAATAACCTGATTGAAGAATGGCCATGTTTCCATATTTTGAGCCCTTAACGTATCCACGTTAATCGCCTGGTAGATTTTTCCATTCGGTCTTAGGAACTTTGGCCTCTGCAACGGGAATATCATGCATGATTACATATAAAATTTTGAGCGTAATTACATGAAGAGAACTCTTTTGTAAAATTACATGAAAAAAAAAGGAAAAACAAATAGTATGGTCCATATAAAGAGAACTGTTTCCTGCATCAATCAACTGTAGATTTATAGCAGTGCTTAACTTCATCCTGGTAGTACTATTTAAAGGTATATCTGCACCAGATGTAAGCACGCTTGCAATGCTATTTGTATCTTCTTATCTTCAAGGAAACCATAAACTTTTCTGGTCTAAATTCCGATCTATTAAATTTACCACGACGCGCGACTTATGGGGCTTAAGCCTGGAAAGAAAATAACAACACCGACTTTTATATATCCAAAGATGTTCTTCCCTATCAGAGTTATTGGAAATTACATGGACCATAGGACAATAGCCTTTTAATGAGCAATAATATGAACAATACAAGTCAACAATCTCGAAGATTATTCAAGACTGATCTAAGAGAACCCAACTCGACAACTAACATAGAAATTATTTATAGGAAAACAACACAAAAGTCAGCAGAAAAGCGTAACTGAAAAGGCCACCATACTTGTGTTTGCAGAAGTGATTTGGATGTCGTATATAGAAGTTCCCATTTTCCATTCAGCAGATTGGACTTGAGAGGATTCTTTATTTTATTCAACTTCTCAAGCTTGCGTGCAATCTGATCAAAACCAATGTACAAATCATGGAAATAACAAACATCACTCTTCCAATAGTATCATGTAAGTGTGATAGTTTATTCTCTAAACTTTTTTTTTTTTTTTTGCCGATCAGTCTGTAAACTTATTTTATTATTATATTTTTTAGGAGAAAGAGAAAAATAGGTCAAGACTTGAGATAAATTAAAATTAATAGGCCAATAGTTTACATAAGTTAATAAATAGACCAAATTACTGTTTTTGTCCATAACTTGTCTGGTTATGAACCATAACTTGACAAGTTATTGTCCATAAACCACGGTTTTTGTCCATAACTTGTCTGACTATGAAATATAACTTAACAAGTTTGTCCATAACTTATCTGATTATGAACCATAACTTAACAAGTTATGACTTATTAATTTTTATAACTAAAAATTGACCTATATACTTCCTTAAGTTTTTCATATTGGCCTATTTTCTTCTATTTTCGATATTTTTTTTAGCAATTTTGGTCTCTAACCATAAAACCGTCTCTTCAATACATTGAGAAACCTTAAAAATACAAACATTTTGCATTCAATGTGACTATTTTTATAAAATTTCAAGTTATCATGCAATGGCCCGTGACTATCTTTCAAACATTTGTCGTCAATAGGGACCAAAACTGCCATAATAATAAGCTCAGTGACTAATCGGCAAATAAAAAAGTTTTGTGGTCAAATTATCACTTTACGAAAAGTTCAAGACCAATAGTGTTAAAACCGTATTGGTCCCGTTTATTTTACTGATTCGAGTTTTACTACAGTAAAAAATTCTCAGAACCAGTCACATCAAATTTTTTTACTACAGTAAAAAACTCTCACATAAAATCACATCTTAATTCAAATTAAAAACTCGAATCAACAAACTAAACTGACCTTAAAAAGATTTCGTATTTTAGTAGCATAGTAGACTACAAGATAAGCACACACAAGCCAGTTACCAAGGTTTGTGTGTGCAGTGTGCTATAATCAAGTTCACTTAGGTTCCTATAGGCTTTCTTTTTCACAGTTAGTGTTTTCTTCTTGATTTGAATATAAAAATAATTAGCTTATCGCTTAACAGTATAAGCTTTTGAGCTTAATATAAAATATTGATGGCCCCTTCTTCACAATTGAAGTTTTAAATTTGAACTTTTAGAATAATTGATAAATTAACATGGTATTAAAGTATTGCGTTCAAACTTCTATAATTGTGTTCTCTTTGTTATCATACTTCAATATTTTAGTCTCGTTCAGTTTGTTGATTTGAATTTTTAATTCGAGTTGATATGCGATTTTATGTGAGAGTTTTTAACTGTAATAAAAAGTTAAAAATGACTTTTTATAAGAATTTTTAACTATAATAAAATTAGAATTAAAAATTAAATCGGTGAAACGATGTTTCCTACTTGTAATTAAATAACAATTTTTTTTTTTTTTAAATTACGCGGCCTTCTTTTTTGTTCGGATTTCATATCACCTTTTGTTGATTTTTGACAAGCCATTTACATGGCACAAATCTAAAACTCCAATATCCATCCCATTAATCCAAATATGAGATTTTTCCATGGCATTTTTCAAAATTTCTCAAACTAACATTGTTGGGAGAATCGGTACACCAAAGGTTAAAACGGATTGGAAATTCCTAAAAAGGTAAAACCCAAATGGATATATATCACCTGTTCTACGCGGTCTTGGTCCTCGGGAGTAGCACCGGCGCCTCTATCAAGTGGAGGAGCTATGGTGTCGTACAGCTCCTGTTTGAGGCTCTGAATGTCGTTTTTTGGTTTTGTGAGAAAACCAGAGAAGAAAGAAACTTGGGTTCTCCACTTGAAAGATTCTGCAATTAGAACTTCGTTGTTATTTGAGAATTTGTTGTTGTTAAGTTTCAGTGGGATTGAGGAGAGGAAATTTGGCTTGGATTTTAAGAAAGAAATGGATGGAGAATAGAAATTGGAGAGGATTTTGGGAAAGAGGTGATGAGTATCTATCCCACTCGTAATCGCAACAGTAGTTGGAGTGAGAGCCATTGATTGAATATGTCAGTTTAGTTGGCTTGGCCTTTTTCAGATATCGTGAATAAATAAATATTAAGAAAATAAAAATATCTCTCATAGTCCGCTTTATTAATAATCTCAATTTTTATCATTAAATTTGAATAAAATTATATCATATTAAAAAAATATAAAATAAATAAATTTTAAAATAGATTTAATTGTTAAAAAATAAGAGGTTATATGTAATCTATTTTTAGAGAGAGAGAAAATTATGATGAATACTCAATTTCTATTTCTTTAATTCTGCATATGGATTTAAATGCCATAAAAAAACAAATAGCACTATGTAAATTTTTTAATCAATTTTAAATTTTATTATTTAAGTCATTAAAAAATATGTTAGTAGGTTATTTTTTTTGAGATTTTTTTTTGGTATTTTTTATATAAATAGATTATCGGTGGTAATTTATTTTTTAACTATTAAATTTATAAATAGACTATTAACGATTCTTTATTTTTTAACTGTTAAATTTATATCAAAATCTATATAATCTACATATTTTTTTAATTTAATGTAATTTTAATTATAAAAAATTGTTATTATCAAGGGACCGAAACTTCCTATTTTTTATATTATATAAAATATTTTTTATATTATAGTAAGATAGCCTTCATATTCTGCAAGAATGTTTTTTAGAATATTTTTTCTCAACAAAAATCGATCATGATCGTTGACTCGGCCGTCATAGGAGAAGTCGAGTTGCAGCGGCAAAGAAGAAAATGAAGCCTCACGCCAATGTGCTTGACATATGGCCGGTTCTCACGTCTGCGCGTCGTCGGAGTAGCGACGTCTTCATTAGCGAAAGGGAGAGAAGATGTCAAATGGAGATCTTCAATGTGTCACGAAGACGACGACGCCTTCAGCGGCGTGGACTTCGACGAGCTCCGATTGCCGGTGCGATTGAAGAGGGAGATGAAGAGTCAAAGAAAGAAGATGAGAGAGAGAGAGAGTGAGGGAGACAAGAGAGAGAGAGAAGACGAAAGAGAGAGAGAGAGAGAGAGAGAGTGAGGGAGACGAAGAGATAGATAAACAGAGAGGGAGAAAAAAATGAAAAAAATTTCAGTGATGTCAAATTTTTTTAAATGGCATAAATAATAGGATTGTTAAAAACAATAGCATCCGCTCCTTATAACCTCAAGCCAATTTTTGTCCAAATTGTCGAAAAAGAAGTCAAATTTTTAATTTTGATCTTGGTCCAAACTATATCAAATTTTTAATTTTGATCTTGGTCCAATCTATGATGAAAGTGACGATGACGAAGAAAGTGAAGGATTTGATCGTAGTCTAATTTTTGACGAGAGTGGTGGAGAAGATGATGACCAAATAATTAACTTTGGTCCCATCTTTAATGAAGCCAATGAGTCGAGCCTGTTTGGTTCATAGATTAGAATCATGAGATTAAAATTATTTTCGATTTACGTGTATTTTTTGTAAGAGAAAATACTGTAACGAACTATAAATTATAATTCGAATTAAATAACGAATCCTCCAACTAAACGGACTAAGATTATGTATAGGCCTTTAGCGCAATCATCATTGGAAAAAATTTTCCAAGTGCTCGTGCTAGAAAACCTCAACAAATTATTTGTTTCAAGTATGAAGACTGTTCTCTTTTCATATCACTTGAGGCTACTTCGAAGTTGAGGATAAATTCTTTTCACCTTGGACGGAGTGATGTGGTGGCATAGTTGGAAGTATTTTTGGAATTAGAATAATCATTATGTTAATTTTGAATTGTTATTAGATATGATTTGAATTCAAAATTATGTTGCTTAGATTGATATTATTCACGCTTCAGGCTTTGGAATTTTAGGGAAGTAGTTGTCCTAATTATATATATTTATTAGTTATTTAAAGTTTATTTGAATTATTTTGCGATAGAAGTTTTGATGATTAATAATATTCTTCGAGAGTTCTCTTAATATTTTAATTATCTCAATATTTCATAATATTAACGGGTTATTGATGTCTATTCTTTTGATATTCATAAGCGAATCAGCGGATTTATAAAAGTCATATATTCCATATTTCTAATTGTATAACACGGGTTACTGGTTGGTTTTTTTAGAGTATATTTTGTATAAAACTATAGTGATAATGAGATGATGTATCATTCTATGCAAAAAGATTTTTTATGGTATAACTTAATTCAACCTATGGATTTGTTGTATTCCTATAAAGAGTCTCTTTTAGTTATGACGATGGTAACCTCCACGACTATGGTCAAAATATTTTACTCTTCTATTTTGAAAATTTTAATGTTTATTGTGTTAGATGACTACGATTTGTTTTTAATTTTGAATACTTTATAATATTTCACTCAGTAATAAAAGATAATTATGTTTTTTCCTACAAAAATAAAGCTTTATTTGCAAAACAAAAGGATACTTTTATCTTTTTTAAGAATAAGTGTCATGCCTCAATCTTTTTACAACACGACCATGTGGCACTTAGCACTTCCTATATGCTAAGTCAGCTTTACTAACTCTACGTACTTGGGAAAATGGCTAAGAGAAAGAGCAAAAGAACAAAGAAAGAAAGCTTTACTAACTCAAGAAAAAGAGAACAAATGAGGAAGTTGTCTTGGATGGATCTATGGGGTTTCTATCCATGGGAATTAATCTTAAATGAGGATCCTTCCTCCTATTTATAGGTCAAGAGGCCTCCTAATAAATTAATCCTAAATGTGGACACTAGCGGTTACTGATTAGTATCACATTGGTTACATGTTGGTTTCTTTAGGATATATTTTGATTGGTATAACATGGGTCACCTGATGGTTTTTTTAGGGTATATTTTGTATAAAACTATACTGATATGACATGATGTATCATTCTATGCAAAAAGATTTTTTATGGCATAACTTAATCCAACCTATGGATTTGTTGTATTCCTGTAAAGAGTCTCTTTTAGTTATGACAACGGCAACCTCCACGACTATAGTCGAAAGCCTCGTTCATTTTACCGATTCGAGTTTTCAGTTTTAGGTTTTTACAGTAAAAAACTCTCAGAAAATGTCACATCTAACTTTTTCTACTACAATGAAAAGCTCTCAGAAAATGTCACATCTCAGCTCGAATTGAAAATTCGAATTCGTGAAGTAAACGAGGCCGAAATATTTTACTCTTCTATTTTGAAAATTTTCATGTTTATTGTGTTAGATGACTATGATTTGTTTTGAATTTTGAATACTTTATAATATTTCACTTAGTAATAGAAGATAATTATGTTTTTTTTCATACAAAAATAAAGCTCTATTTGCAAAACAAAAGGATAATTTTATCTTTTTTAAAAATAAGTGTCATGTTTCGATCTTTTTACAACACGACTAAGCACTTCTCATATGTTAAGTCGGCCTTACTAACTCTAAATACTTAGAAAAATGGTTGAGAGAAAGAGCAAAAGAACAAAAAAAGAAAGCTTTACTAACTCAAGAAAAAGAGAACAAATGAGGAAGTTGTCTTGGATGGATCTATGAGATTTCTATCCATGGGAATTAATCCTAAATGAGGACCCTTCCTTCTATTTATAGGCCAAGAGGCCTCCTACTAAATTATCTAGATCTTTATAGAATTTTACAAGCCTAGAAACTTCTAGTAAGCTACTTGGTTACATTAAAAGTACAATATTTTCTAAAACCTTCCACAATAATCTTCTCATAAATTTTATAAGTACTGTGAAATTCAAAAGACTTTTAAAAAATTCTATAAAGATCTCAACACTTTTAAAACCTTTAAAAATATTCTAGAGTTTAGAACGTTAAAAATTCTGTCTCTAATGTCTCTAGAATCTTTTAGAGTATTCTATTTAATTAAATAGTACTCTAGAGAATCCTATAGTCTTCAAAAAATATATAGTTTATACTATAATTTAGGGGACGTTTGGTTGTAGAATTCAAACTATGATTTGAATCATGGTTCATAGTTCACTATAGTATTTTCTCTCACAAAAAATACACGTAAATAAAAAATGATTCTAATCACATGATTCTAATCCATGAACCAAACGTCACCTTAATATCTCAAACTTCCAATAATATTTAAAACCCAAAAATATCTCTCTTATCCTCACCTCTCTCTCTTTCCTCCTAGTCCACCGGAGACCGATTTCGGCAATTAATAAATATCATATTTATTATATTTATCAAAAAATTTAGATGACATTTAGTTTATGTATTCAAAATCATAATTTAGAATAATTCTCATTTTACGTTTATTTTTTGTGAAAAAAATACTATAAAGAACTATGAATCATAATTCAGAATTAAGAACGAATATAAAAAAACAAGCGTCAATGATCGATATATACAATATTTATTAATAAATAACATATTTATCATATTTATTCAAAAATTCGACGACTGACTCCAACGATTAATAAATACAATATTTATCAATAAATATTATATTTATAAATTAATACAATATTTACTTATAACATTATATTTTTTTTAAAATCCAACCGTATTTACTTAAAAATATAATATTCATCAATAAATACTGTATTTATTTAGAAATATAATATTCAGTCAAATATATAACTACGGTGCCGGCAAATGTTAAATCCGATGCCAACGTCGACGCAAGAAACCTAATCTTAGTAGAAAAAGACAAAAAATAATGAAATAACGCAAAAATACAAACAAATGTACCAAAAAATCAAATGTAAAAAATTACAAAAATAAAAAATCCACAAATTCTCAGAACCCAATCACATACTCAGATCTAAGGAAAAAAAAAAAACCAGCAAATCACACCACCGATCTACAAAAAAGCTGTCGACCTCAAAGCCACTGTCCATGACCTCGCCGATGCTCTGATTCGACCAGATCCGGCACCCATCCGGAATCCAACGCCACTACAGACCTCCGATCAGAGCAGATCGCAACAGAAATCAAGAACACTGAACCAGATCCGTACTTCTCCAGCGTTCGTCTGCACTTATCTCTCTCGCCATTGGACCAGCAAAGAGGATGGCGATCACGATGGTGTGCCAGAGAAGACGAATCCTCGAAGATCTCGGATCGTCGTTGGTGCTCTCGTACTAAAGTTGATCTCCCTATCGCGAGCATGAAGAACACCATTACAGCCATGGTTGTGAGCTCCGACGAGCACTGATTCGTCGTTGCCGGAGTGTGCCATTCCCGAGGAGATGGTGATCAGGGGGAGAGAGATAGAGACCGGGAGGAGGAATATGGCAAAGTGGGAAGAGGAGAGAGAGAGAGAAATCGAGAAAGGAAAGAGAGAAAGAAAAGAAAAAAAGAAAAAGAAAACCCACGGGTAAAATTGGAAAAGAGAATTTATTTCAAAATGCAGGTATGCCATTATTTACCGATCTTTAAAAAACACGACATATCATTCAAATGCATTAACAAAATATGTTGTTTTGCTATACTTTCCCTAAATAAAAGAACGAAACCATCAAATCTGAATTAATTGGTGAATCTAATTCAGCTAACTGAATCCATAAGCATATAATTAAATGCCAAATTCTTGGGTTTGGGCATTGAGCATACACCAATCTGCCAATTATGTTCATGATTTAGGTTTGTGGCTTATATTTAGCTCCATCCCTTCATCCATCACAGTCACACACGATCAAATTACGCGTCTCATGTATTCTAAATAAAGATACAGAAAGTCATAAATCTCAGAACAATAGACAAATAGATATATAGTGAATTGAACTTGGTTCTTCTTCAAACTGTATGCTTGTTTTAATGCTAAAGGCTCCACTGTGGTAATGTCTGTCATTTTCAGGCACCAGAAACCGCACAAAATGATAAGACCCAGTTGGCTGACAATAAAAGAATACTTCACATTACTGGTAAATCCGTAAAGCCATGCGAATGAAACAACTTCAATAATAAATATACGTTGAAGAGAGGAATTACCCTTACTGTTGATCACTGGATAATACGTTTTTGTTCATTGAGAAGATTCGACGGCGGCAACGACAGCTCCACCGTATGTGAGTCCCTTGTTTGAGGCATTTGCGGAGGCGTCCACGCATGGACCGTGCTTGTACTGGTCAGGCTCGACTAATATTGGCGAGCAAACTTTAGATTCTTGGTGACCAAAACACCGTTTGTTAATGAAAGTCTCGGGCAAGTTTATAATCGTTTCTGCTGCTCTTTGCTCACTTGGAAGCTTAGTAGAAAGAGGCGATTCAGATGGCTCGAGTTGTTTTCCTGACAACTCCATAGGTATGTGAAAGAGCAAATGAGCCACAGCTCGGTCTATGGGATTCGTCTCCGTTTCACAATCTGGCAATCTAGCATATAGGATTTGATACAACCAAAGATAATCAGTGAAAAATCAAGAGTTCTCAAACAATGGTAGTAATAACACGGAGCCGGGAGTACAACCATGATAAAGTAAAGGGGAAAAGGACTTCGCATCTTTCAGGGAAAAAAATAAGTTCTCAAATTTAATTAACAGAAATGAATATATAAAGGTAAAGAGTTGTGTGCTAAATTGAGGTTAGAAAAAGTATACATAGTTCAAGTAATTGTCACGTTTTTTCAGTTGTCTTGTTCTTCTTTATTTTTACTGATTTCTTCTCATTTGAGGATTTTTCTTTTTTTTTTTTTGAAATGACGAGGGGAGACAACTAGCATCAATACTCAAAAAAACATCTCAACTAGGTTGTCACTCTCTTCTCAATTAAAATTCAAATAAAAGCATCTAGTAAACATAAGAGTAATTTAACCAAAAAAAAAAAAAAAATTTATAATCAATTAGTTTACTAATATATCCCAAAAGCTTAAGCTATTAAGAGGTTGGTCAACAAAACTTTATACTTTAACAATCTCTCTCACATGTGAGCTGGACAATGGGCAATCGTGTGGGTAAATTATTTAAAAAGTCCAACACGTGAATATTTGATAATAAGCCTGAAATATATTAAAAACTCAACACCACATGCGATAACAATTTAAATGGGGATAAAGAGTGCAATTACGGAGGTTTGAACTCAGTACCTCCCGCTCTAATTCCCCGTAAAAGATAAAGAAACTAAATTTGTCTAAGAATTTCCCCAAAAAATTGAATACAAACTAGTTTTCGTTGGCGAAAACTTCTAGTTAAATATTTTCACCTCTTAAAAAACTTTGAAATCAAACAAAACCACGTAAAATATGTGTGTTTTTACGATTCCAAAAAACAGAATCACGAATCAAATTGGGTGAAAAAGAAACAAAGAAGAAAAAATAGACTATCACCGAGTTAGGAGTTCCCCATAGTCCTTGAATACTATGTCTATTCATTTCGTTTTCTTTAATTTTCTCTAGCTAGTTTTGGTTCGTAAGAAATTCTTAGATTGAGGTAAAATCTATCTGCCGTTAAACAAAATGAGGTACAAACACTTTGATTAGGACTTTAGAACAAAACACAAAGTTTTCATTTTAAGATTAGACAACTCGGGGAGTGAGATTGAGATTACTGAGAGGAATAAAGTGCAGTGTTTTTTAATCCAAGTAGACTTAGGTTGTGCGTCTTGGTTGTGTTCAGCAATTAAAGAAGCTCTTATCAGAGTTAAGGATGGAGGTTTCAGAAGGTTCTACAGAGGTTCTAGCTACAGGTGAATTCTGGAATGTAGCAGGAACAAAGGTTGTATTTTTATGAAGATTTCGAAGATAAAAAGTGGAGAAATAAGGAATATCGTAATTCCAGCGGAGTTTTTGCTTTTCAAGGTTGGGAGAAGTTTAGCAGATGCCTTCAAAGTTTCTTCAACAGGTGCAGTCATAAGAAAGCTGAAAAGGAGGAAGTAAGACTGAGAAAGGGATGTCATTCTGATGGTAAGAAGGTAGAGGTGGTAAAATCTTGGAGAACTGCAGTGGTAGTTATAAGGAGAAGTGTGGATGCTCATTGGAAGATGATTATGGATTTAATTGGTAGAAGGCTATCGAGGGAGGTGGAGGTAGTTCCTATGGCTGCTGATAGGGCAATTGTTTGGTGCAAAGATGATGCAGAAAGAAGTGTGTTGCTAAAGGAGAAATCTCTACTCTGGAGGAAAAACATAGTAGCGAGGTTGGAGCCATGGACAATTCTCTCTCACTGGGAGCACGTTCAGATTGAGGCAAGGAATAGTTGGATTGGAAACAAAGGATTGCCTCTGAACCTTTGGAATATTCATGCCTTTAAGATTGTAAGCGATGCCTGCAGAGGTCTTCTAGAGGTTGCCAAAGAAACGTTGGACCAGTCTTTCCTTAAGTTCACAAAAATCAAAATTAGAGGCTTCAGGGAAAGTCTAATGCCACCAGTTTTGGAAGTCCCATGTCAAGGTGAGAAAATACATCTGGGTTTATTCAATTTGGAGAATAGGCAGTTCCAGTCAAATGGAAGAACATGAGGTTTGTTGATTATAAGTGTTGAAGAATACACAGCGAGGGCTGGAGGAAATTATGAAGTTAGGGGAGATGAAAATCCTGGAATTCGACTGGTGTTGCAAGGAAGGAAGTATGGTGAAGAAGCCATAACCGACGTCAACAGGGTAGAAAATCTGGTCAGTGGCGTTAGAGGGGAAGAAGATGAAGAGGCGAAAGATATTTCCAAATTGGAGTCTTCTTTGAGCTGGATTCCACGTGCAAAGAAGGCTGTGGAGGCGGTCCCATGCGTCCCTGAGAATTCGCCCCACGTGGCGAATCCTATTGATGAGCCACCGTTATTAAAAGAGTTTGGAGGATCGAGGGAAACTTAGGGATTAAAAACTATTTTAGGAAGTAACTTATTATATACTGTGTTATAAAATTATAGTCAACTTTCTCGTTATAATTTCTTAGGTAGCCTTTATTATTCCTCCAATTCCGATCCCTTTTTAGTGTGCCACTGGCCCTGCATATATTTAGAGAGTTTCTCTCGATTTTGATCAATGCACACATTGTGCAATGAGCCTAATGTTTGCTATGTGGTATTAGAGCCAACCTCTGATTAGCAGGAATAATGGTCAAAAGGACCATGACAGGTGCTTCCAGCAAAGTGAAATCTAAAGGGGGAGCCTGTAAAGCCCGTCGCCCATGTGATTAGTGAGAGTGAGCACTCACCTTAGATGATCATCTCACACAAACTGAATGGAGAGAAGTTTTCTCCAATTGTGACAGTTCTTTGAACTCTACATTGCGGGTGTGGAAAATTTGTGTATCCGACTACAACCCCGAGGCCACGAGAAGAATTAGCCAGATTGATCATGTCATGGCCAATCAATTCCACAGAGTCTGAAATCAGCAAGACATAACTGTTTGTTCCTACGGCAAAGAAGATATAGGAGACCATGAAGGAGAAATTTTCGAACCTCGGCAAGTCGAAACACATTTATGAGATCACAACAAAAATCAAGAATATCAATATGAGTGCTATTCAACGCTATAATACTCTTAAAACCTTGTGGTAGGAACTCGATCTGTTTTATGATTATGAGTAGCATTGTACCATTGGCATTGCACTTTTGAAGAAAATGGTTGATCAATGAAAGGATTTTCTTATAAAAAAAAAATTGAAGAAGGTGCTTGAGAAATAAAGAGTGTTTGCATTCTTAGTTGAGCTGGATGTCGACTTAGATGAGCTGTGTGGTAGAATTCTTGGACGAGAAATAATACCCTCAACCAGGGAGACGTTTCAGAGGTTCAGAGGGAAGAAAGCCGTCGGATTTAGCAACACATTTGAGGTCTTTTGTGAGTTTACCGACAAATAACAGGTCACAAGTCAATTTTGGAACCAATAGAACAAGTTTAAGAGTCAGGTTATGAGAAATAACTATAGAACCAATTCCGACTGCAGGGAAAAAGATCCATCTGCAATCCGCACTTTGTATTTTCTGAAAAATGGCAAATAAGAGTGAAATAGAGAGGCATTACCAGTCATGCGATCAGAAGCACCTGAGTCGATATTCCATTGGCAATATTTCTCAGTTTTTCCCCTAAGTGCGCTTAAAAAGAACTACCTTTTTGAGCTACAGAACCTGTCCCGATGACTGAAGTTTGAGTGCTGGTTTGAACCTGACTTACCAATTTTTGAAAGAGGTCCATTTGTTCTTTGCTGAAGGGAGTAGCTTTAGGGGCTGATTGCTCATCGGTGGTGGCAGGAAGACCTCGGCTTTCTTGATCAGAAGATGACCTTGCAGGTTTCCAGTCAGCGGGTTTACCGTGGATCTTCCAACAGCTTTCTCTCGTATGACCCGGCCGGCGAAAATGATCGCACCACAGTCTACCTTTACGAGAAGGTTTATCATTACCTTGAGAGGGTGTTCCATGTGCTGCAAGGGCATAGCTTTTTGACATCGTTAAGGTTTCTACTTTTCTGAACATAATCCTCTTCCGATTTTCTTCTCTTCGTACTTTGAGAATGCTTCTCAGAGAGAATGCAACGGCTTGGTTCCAAGGATTCTTCCCCTTACTTCATCGAGGTCTTTGTAGGGTCCTGGTAAGAACTTAAAAGTTCTATCTTTTGGTATCTTACAGCATCTCCAGGGCAATCCCATTGGAGTCCTTCAAACACATCGAGTTGTTGCCAATGGCGAGCAAGAATGTTGTAGTATTCTGACAACTCTCCTTGACGCACATCATGGAGGATACTCTTTATCCCAAAGAGTCAGCAATGTTTTCTCTGTCGGAATATTGCTCTTTGACAGCATCCCACACTTCCTTTGCAATCGCAAGGAACAAAAAATTCTTACTAATTTCATTGTCCATCGTGCTGATCAACCAGGACATGACCATGTGATTTTCAGACTTCCATGTTCTGAATTTAGGATCTTCTTTTGGTGGCAGCACGATGGTGATATAATCATCTTCCCTTTTCCACTAAGGAACATCATAACAGATTGGGACCACTAGAGATAATTTTTCCCATTGAATTTGTGGCTGGTAATGGGAAAAAGACTTCTGGAATTTCCATGAGAGTTTGAGACAACGTCCTCTACAGCTGAGGTCACGTCAGAAGTGCTACTCTTCTCAGTAGCTATGCCATATTTTACCATCCGGTTAGGTTTCAGAGAGAGCGCTCTATTGCCATGGAGTTTGAGAAGAAAAGAAATCTGGAATGTGAAATTTTATTGTGGGATAATAACTCTGTTAGTCCCTAAAACTTGAGCATAGTGACATTTTTTTCTCTGAACTTTTAATTTATGCATATTTAGTCTCTAAATTTTGGTGTTTTGGCAGTTTTGGTCCCTCACAGTAAAATTAGCGAACAATTTCTGAAATTTAACCGCAATAATCATATCCATTTTGCATAATAACAAAATTTTTTGCATAAATAGTTACAGTATGTGTGAAATATTATAGTTTTTAATAGGTTTTGATATTAACAAAGAGAAAATTTTACATATAACGTAACTCTTTCTGTAAAACTTTAAATTATCACGCGATGGACACATGTTTATCTTTGTTAAATTATAGAAATTGTTTGTCAATTTTATTGTCAAGGACCAAAACAATCAAAAAATGAAAGTTCAAGGACTAAATATGCCTAAATTTAACCGCGATAATCATATCCATTTTGTATAATAACAAAACATTTTGCCTAAACAGTTACAGTATGTGTGAAATATTATAGTTTTTAATAGGTTTTGATATTAACAAAGAGAAAATTGTGCATATAACGTAACTCTTTCTGTAAAACTTTAAATTATCACGCGATGGACACATGTTTATATTTGTTAAATTATAGAAATCGTTTATCAATTTTACTGTCAAGGACCAAAACTATCAAAAAATGAAAGTTCAAGGACTAAATATGCCTAAATTAAAAGTTCAGAGACCAAAATGTCACTTCAGGGACTAACACAACTATTAACCCTTTTATTATTGAAAACAAGCGTGAAAAAACGTAGATATAGAAAGGAGAGAAAAACCACAGACCAGTTTTTTCTCCCACGATACTAGGCCTACAAATAAGAAACATATCCTAATTAACCTAAAATAGAGAAGAGAATTTCGGGTAAGTGAATGTAATTGATTACCCAATTTTCATAATGGGAAAGTAAGATATTCTAAGCCTTAGTAGACAACCACAGACAAATCAGGTCAGCATAATGAAGTTGACTTTGGAATTCTACACGATCACAAGGCAACAGTGCCAAATGAAGCAATTCTTTGCAAGTGGCAATAGCTCATGGATAGATAAGATAATGCAAGTGCTCAACTCTAGATCTAGAAAAGACCAGCTAATGCACCTCCTAATTGCTCTAGAAAGAAAAATAATAATAAACAATAATAGTGACGGTTGTATTCTTTGCTGCCTATTATTGTCGTAATTTAGTTTCAATTTCTTCTTCTTCTTTTTTTATTTTTATTTTTTTGATAAGAAAAGAAAGAAATTTATTAATGAAAAAGAGGGGAAAAGGAGTCCACCTAAAAAAGCAGAATTAGACGAATGACAGACTAAAACAAGAAAGAAAAGCTAAACTTAACAGCCCAAATTATTGAATAAACATGTCCCAACCCCTTAACAGATCAGCAAAAGAAAACCCAGCAAAACCTTTAGTTTAGCTTTAATTTCTTAAGAAGCATAACTTCTTGCAGGGTATTTTCCATGTTACTGTGTTTTTTTTATGATTTGTATTCTTTGAATTTGGAAGAGGGAATGCCTCAGAAGAGAAAAGAAATATGGAAATAAAAGCAAAAGTACAAAAGACATAATAGAATCTCATGAAAAGACTTGTATGCTACAACATTAAAATAATGGTGGGCACTATTTTACTTTATTTTTTATTTTTTTAAGTATGTAGGAACTATTTTGACCTTACGTCAAAATAATATTATTTTGATGAAAATTTTGGGGAGCAGTATTTCAAATAATTCTTTTCAAGCTAATTTTGAAGTACGGAATTTCTTTATATAATGTAAAAGAGAAATAGTGTTTACGAAAACTGTACTAGATTGTTTTTCTCAACATTTGAGGTCTATTTTTACTTGAATTATCCTTCTTATAATTAAATGAAAGTTTACTTAGAAGCACGAAGGGATGCAGCATATTACATTATTGCATTCCCATATCATGAAGTTAGAAATGTAAAGAACCTACAGAGGCAAGAAAGTTTGTTAACCTGCTGCAGCTATTGATTTCCTCCTTTGCAAGAGCTTCACGTTCTTCCTTGCTACTTTTGTTGGTACTGCTTGTGTCACTTGCATAATGCCTTTGCACAGCACTTTGAGCCAAGCGGAACAAGCTATCTCGTATACAAAGTCTTACTGTGATATCCAACTATAGAAACAGATTGCATAAGCGATGTAAGTATATCCATTCTACATTTATAAAGGGGCAACTCATTAGCGGAAGGGCATACCTTTTTTATGATATCTTGAAGCCTGTGAAGTATTGTTTCCTCCACGGAATAATCATCAATGGCTGCAGAAATAGTGCTAGAATCATCTTGCTCTACAGGAGAGTTTGGTTCCAGACAATGAAAAGTACTTAAGTCTTCAATTTTAAGATACGCTCCCCCAAACTGCTGGCTTTGATTTTCTAGAGGAAAATTTTGAGTGGTGGAATGATTGGTAGAAGGGATTTGCCGATGAAGTTCTTGTTGTTGTTTCTGAATGGCAAGCATTGCCTGCAGTTGCTGCCGCCGCCTTAACTTTTCTATTTTCTCCTGAGGCGTCATAACTATAGGTTTTACAGGAGCTTCTGCAGATTTCTTTGCAGAATTTTTATTAGCAGCTAAAACATCACAACTAGAAAGCAAAGGTTGATGCTTCAGTTTCCCAGGCTGAATGTGAGACAGCACAGGCATGGCAAGGTATGGATTCTTCAGATTTCCGTAGACAGGATGAGCTGCAAATTGGTTTGAGATGTGCTGGTACTGAAAAATCTCAGGTGCTAGAAGCTGCATCTGCTGAACTGAAGAGAGAGAAGGTTGAGTCGTGTGTGCCAATCGGTTTTCATGTTGTCCAGAATGGTTTCTCAATGAAGGCCAGGCACCATACAACTCTTGCAGTGGCCTCCCTTCAATTTTCTCCTCCAGCCTTTTACGAGACTTCAATGGTTTCTTTTGCCTAGTAAGCTGTATCGAAGAAGATGAGGAAACAAAATAAGATAAAATCCAATGGTTATACATAAAGCATGCATTGGCTATCTATAAACGAATATGGAGAAGAAAATAATGTGTATATTCAACTTCGGTAGGTTTACAATGTATACTTAAATACTAATTACAGGGAAAAACTATTCTAGGAAAGACTAATAACTATGGAAAGTTAATAGCTGTACAAAGTCAATCCTAATCGCTACTTTCCTAATCTTCTTCAATCATGCTTTTTGACTTAATCTTCTATGATCAGCCTAATTATCCCTAATATTCGGTATAATTGATACCGAATATCTCCTTCAACACTATTCAATACTTATATTTTTAATCAGAAACAATATAAACTGATCATTGAAAAAAAAAAAACAAATAACAGACAAAATACGAGGCAAAAAAATCCTCCATAAAGGGAAAAAGAAATATCTCCATCAAATTAATTAGTCTCATCAAATAAAGTTACACTGGATATTCAGAACATCTTTTAAAGTCCACGACTTATTCTTTCATAAGTACCTTAGACATCGCAAATACAATCTTTGAAAGCCAGTTTATTTCTTTCAAACCAAAATGCTAATAATGTTGTCAGGACTATGCATTTCCATAAAATCTGAGCCCCGCCATTATCCTAAATCCAAAAAACTGCTATAGATAACTCCCTATGCTCTTCTACCACCCTGACATATTAAACTCCCCTAAAGGCAGTATGTGGAAAGTGGAAAAAATTGTGAAGCAAGATTGTTCCTCCTTGGCATATCCTAGCAAATATGAAGACAATGTTATGGCGCATTAGGTGCTAGCCATTCCGTTCTATAACATAATTGGTTTTAACATTAATACATAGAACAAGTGTGGGGAAAAAAAAAAAAGCCACCCTCACACACACGCAGTAAAAAAATAAACTAAAACAAAAATAATAAAAAAATAGAGAAGATAAATATTTAAGTGGTTTGGAAAAATTTCTTACGTCCACGGAATAGAGAGAAAAATTCACTAACAGTTTCAGAATTACACGCTCAACAAACTTTCTCACTTTTTCTCTCTACCCAAAACCCCTTACACCCTTGCCTATCTTTCTCCTCACTTTTCTCTCTCTCTCTCAAAAGAAGGCACTCTGTCTCTACACTTTTCTCTGAGCACACACATAAAATCTTACACAAAATAATTATTTATAGACTCCTAATAAACCATAAATAGTAACTTATTTATTGATGAAAACACTTATTTATTGATGAAAACAGTAACTTACCCAAAAACACAAAATAGTAACTTTCTCAAAACCAATTTGAGTCACTTGCTTAACAATCTCCACCTTGACTCAAACTCTCTCAACTCGCTCAATTGGGTATCCAGTCTTGACAGTCGTCATAGCACCGACGATGCAAACTTCAACAAGAATAAACATGTGTCAAATTCAAACTCTCATCAAACTTGATGTGAGGAACTGTCTTCTTCTTCTTCAAAGCATCTTCATTGCCACAAGTCTTCACCATCTTGCCTTTATAGTCGTCAATTGTTATCAACATCTTGTTGCACTCTTTTACTCCTGCAACTTCTTTCATAATAGAAGCGGATTCTTCTTGGCATGGTTTCTCCTTCATAGCTCTACCTACAACTGTTGTCCCAATAAGCTTATACAAGTTACTTTTCATCATTCATGGCTACTAAATCACCTCTCTTGACTTGCATAAAACCACCCTTAGCATAGTACTCACAACCCAAAGTGTTCAAAGCTCCCAAACAAATCAAACTTCTCCCTAGTTGAGGAACAAGCCCATTTGTCAATGTCCTCACAACTCCATCAAACATCTTCACCCTCACAGTACCTATTCTAACAGCTTTAGCACTAGAATCACTAGCCATCAACAAAGTACTAGCATCACAAGGCTTATAAGAATCAAACCACTCTTTATGTGGACACAAGTGGACACATATGAAACGAGCATCTAAAATCTAAGATTCAAGAGTCATAAATATTTTCATCAGCAATAACAGAATAAACATCATCTTCACTATTATACCTGTCGCCAACAACATTTGCAGAATCTGAAGTCTCATAGAGTTCTTGCTTTCTTCTTTCTTCTAGATGCTTCGTCAGTTCTTCACAGTTTCTCCTAATATTCCCTTCTTATGACAATAATATTACTCAATATCCTTTCTTGAGCAGGATTGGGAACGATCATCTCTCTTATCATAATATCTCCCTCGTGACTTGCTCCTACCCCTATTTGAATCTGACTTCGCAACTAAAACTTGTTCATTATGAGACATACTACTAGGTTTTTTCATATTTGCAATCTCTAACAGAGCAGTCAACCATCATCCACAGTCAACGTCGTCTTTCCAACTAAAAGTGTAGTCACCAAAATCTCATATGATTTGGGTAGGGAGGCCAACAAAATTACCGCTTTATCTTCCTCATTAATTTGACCTCTACACTTAACAATTGAGTTACGCACTTATTAAAATTATTTATATGATCCCTAACATCAGTTTTTCCATTCATCTTCAAATATAAACTTTGACTTATAAACTTTTTCTAATTTTTTCCATAACTCGAAAGGAGATGTTTCGTTCATAACACTATATTTTAGCTCAATAGCCAAACTTAAACAAATAGTGCTTACCGCTTTCACTTCTAATTCTTCCCAATCTTATCTTTCATATTTTCTGGTTTCTTTCCTAACAATGCTTTCAGTAATCCCTGTTGAATCAGAACATCTTTGACCGTACTCCGCCAGATGCAGAAATTACTCTTTCCATCAAATCGCTCAATCTGCTCAAATTTTATCCCGGATCTTGACCTCTTTTTTTCTTTTAATCATCACCACAACTCTGATACCAGTTGTTGGGGAGACACCACATGCGAAACTGGTCCAACACACTTCAAGAGCCCAACATGACCCAAGGTTAATCTATTAGGTCTTGGGTCCTTCCATGTATATAAACCACTTCACATTTTCATCCACTTTTCATGTGGGACAACACATACATACACTTTTTTCAACAACAAGAAACAAAAGTATTGAACATATAGATTGTTTCCACATTTCCTAATTTCAGAAAGCTATTTGGAAGAACCATATAAAACATTGACCTTCGTATATGAAAGTTGATTTATTAGTCTGTGGTAAATTAGCTTTCCCTGGCCCTAACTCTATGAAGCATATGAAATATATTATCGTCCATATCTCATAAGGTACATTACAAGGTAGTTGGGGGTCACATGAGAGAGAGAGAGAGAGAGAGAGAGAGAGAAGGAACCTTAACAGAGACTTCATTTTGGGTTGCAATGTTTACAGCAGCTGGATGAGAGGCTGCTACTGTTGTTTGCACCATCTTGCCCAAATCTGGCTGTGAAAGTTAATTAATAGTTAGCTGATTTCATTGGTGTGCAGGTTTGAAGGAAGAACATAAATAGCAAAGTTAAAGCGGGCCAAAAATTAACTTCAATACCTGCTCCTTTGCCATGGGCTTACTTTTACCACTAGCCTCTTCAACATGATCCAGAATGCAATGAACACTCTGCAGAGTTTGCGACGTAGAATCATCTGTTTTCCCAAATTGGAGGCTACATGTCAGGTCATCTTGCACATATTCTGTTTTTATGGGCATCTCAGAAGAAATAGGAAAGGATTTGGCTGCACTGTTAGCAACATCTCTGGAGGAAGACCATAGCTCATCAGGATTATCAAGACTCACGTGACCAAATACAGCATCATTGTTGCTGCAAAATCATCACTTGTGAGGACATTTAGTTAGATGACTACCATTACGCATACAAGAAAGAAGATGAAGAAATTTTAATGCAAGATAGTCATGCAGAATCTTTTTATATATATGCACGCTAACAGTACAATTAAAAAGCTTCGCTACTCATGCCATGTCTTCTAAAAGCAGATGAACCTCAGCTTTAATAGTTCAACTATGCTTCATTCTTTTAATAGGGCAAATTATACAATGCAATGCAATGTTGTAATTGATGTGCCAATTACAAATTTAGCATTTGAGGGCTAAACACACTCTCCAATGCAATGCTATTTGTTATGCCAAATGTCCTATATGCTATACTTTGTGGCAAATTTCCCATCAAGTATAGCATATGGGAAATTTGGCATTTGATCGCTATTGGCTGAAATGATAACTTTTTCATGTAATCATTGCAACTTTTGCATTTTTTGATTATTTTAAAAATAAAAGTTTACTTTTACAACTTTCAAAGCTTAATGATGATGGGAAAAAATAGATTTAGCATTTCAAGTAGCATTATGCATTGGAGTACAAATGAAAATAACATACTATATCACACTTTTTGATGTTAAATATACAATTGGCATTAGCATTTGCATTGGAGATGGTCTTATGGTGTCAAAATAAATTATAAAGCTATTCGGTGGGAATAAATTTAATAATTCTTTTGTTTTCTAATTAATAATTTCTTTAGTTTTCTATAGTCAGGAAAGTATCTAGAACATGCAATAAGTCATCCTTCAAAAAAATAAAAAAAAATAAAAAAAAAGAATTATGTTCTAATCGTGCATTACCTGAAAATACGATCAAAATCATCAAAACTTCCAATGTTTGCCCAGCCATAGTCAACAAAGTTACCTTGTTCTTTAACTTCGTGGGAATTTTGATATATTTCATCATCTTTATCAAGCTGATCTGTCCCTGCCATAGAAGTGTCAAGAATCATCTAAAGGAAAATTCAATCAGCATTTCAACCTTGCACTCAGAGCTTAGCCAACACACATATGTGCATGCACATGAATAATTTGCACCAAGTGCTACTTAGCTTCCTTGCCATTTTAATGCCACCTAAATTTTCAGTTAGATTGCAGACTTTTTATTTCTTCTATTCATAAAAGCTCAAGATCCTAGACAAAATAAGAAATGTGTAAAACCCTTTGAATCTTTGCAACTATGTACATCATTTAACACTTGATGGTACCAACTAAGATGCTTCGCCTTCACTAAAATGAGCTTTTACTGCGACTTGAGAGGGCTAACAGATATTATCTTTGTGTGCTTTTGGGTTTCTGTTTACGAATACAAATGCATGTGAGTGTGATTTTTGGTAAATTGTATTTTAACCACCTCTTGACGAATGATATTTTGTAATTTCAGTTAAGCCAGTTGGTACTTCAGTATCCACAGATTCCAGTTCAGTATTGGCAGCATTAGGTAAGGGCAAATCAGACCATGGCTCCATCCCAATTCCATAGGCAGAATTTCCATCATGTTTGACCACACTGGAACTGCCCTCCGGAATTTTTCCATTCAAATCAACTTTGGCCCTGGGGCTTTTCTGCTCAGTAGGCTTTATTACAGCAGATTCTTCTTTCCATTCCTTCTTAATGCGACAATCTTCAGTTCCCTTAGGATAAGGAACAATATGGTCACTGTTCTCAGCAGCCTCATCCCATATTATGTTTGCTAGCTGAAACCATTATACAAATGAATGAATCAACCAAAGAAAATATTTCTACAGATGTACATAGGAGGAAAGCTGGAAATGAAAACAATTAGAACAGCGTAATTTATTAGAAAGCTGGAAATGAAAACAATTAGAGCAACGTAATTTATTAGAAATAGGCATCAGGTACCGTAACAATTAATAAGCTCTAGTAAAATTGAAATATGTATTAAAAACAAACACAAACAAACAAAAGACAAGGAAGAAAAAAAAAAGATGGAGCCTCATCTACCTACTTCATTAACAATAATTGAGGGTCATATAGACCTATAGCAAGAATCCACTAGAGGATAAACACTGCTAGAAGAATGAAAATTATAGTTCTCTCATTCGTATTCCTAGGCATGTACACCGGCCTCCTTATATAGATAAGCCAGGGAATAACAAATAAAAGAAAACAAGATAAATAAGGAAACAAATCAAAAAAGAGGAAAACTGCCTAATCACCAATCCCAAAACTTTAGGAAAATCATTCAAAGTCAACTAATAACTTTCCCCCACAATTATTCCATACTCAGCTACACTCCCCCTCAAGCTGGGTAGTACACATTGTACATACCTAGCTTGTCTATCAATTTTTCAAACAAGGGTTTAGCCAATCCCTTGGTCAGAATATCAACCACTTGTCCAGTAGTAGGAACATATGTCATGCAAATAGTTCCTTCTTCTATCTTTTCTTTGATGAAATGCCGGTCAACTTCCACATGCTTGGTCCTGTCATGATCAACAGGATTATGTGAGATATTTATGGCTGCCTTATTGTCACAGTAGACACGTAGAGGTAGCATAACTCCAACCTTCAGCTCACCTAACAACATTTTCAGCCACAAACCCTCACAAATCCCATGAGCTACTGATCTCAATTCCGCCTCTGCACTACTTCTAGCAACAACTACTTGTTTCTTACTCCTCCAAGTTACAAGATTACCCCACACAAGAGTACAACCCGAAGTAGACCTTTTGTCCTCAACATCGCCAGCCCAATCTGCGTCAGTATAGACCTCTATGTTCTATATTCTCCCTTCTTGAAGAATAAACCTCGTCCTGGTGCTCCTTTTAAATACTTCAGAATCCTATAAACAGCTTCTAAATGTTCTTCAATAGGAGAATGCATGTATTGACTAACTTTACTCACTGCAAAGGCTATATCAGGTCTAGTATGAGACAAGTAGATAAGTCTCCCAACTAGACATTGAAAGCGGCCCTTGTCTACAGGACTATTATCCCTTACAACTTCCCTTTTTTTATTTGGTTCTATAGGAGTCTCTACTGGTTTGCAACCTAACATCCCGGTTTCTTTCAAGAGATCTAGTACATATTTTCTCTGTGAGACTGAAATGTTACTTCTGTTTCTAGCAATCTCCATTCCAAGAAAATACCTGAGGCTCCCAAGGTCTTTAATCTCAAACTCTTTTGCCAGCTTCCTCTTGAGTCTTTGTTCTTCTTCAAGACCATTTCCAGTCAAAATAATGTCATCGACATACACAATGAGTATTGTAATCTTACCATCCTTATGTTGATAGAATAGTGTGTGATCACCTGCAGCCTGCTTGTATCCCTGCTCTTTCATCACCTTAGTAAATCGGTCAAACCAAGCTCATGGTGATTGCTTTAGGCCATATAGTGATTTCTTCAACCTGCACACTTCATCACACCTTCCATCTTTGTTGAACCCGGGCAGTAGCTCCATATAAACTTCTTCCTCCAGGTCACCATTAAGAAATGCATTTTTCACATCAAGTTGTTGCAATGGCCAATCCAAATTTGCTGCTAGAGACAACAGAACTCGAACAGTATTAATTTTGGCTACAGGTGCGAAGGTCTCCTGATAATCTATTCCATACGTCTGTGTGTAGCCCTTAGCCACCAACCGAACTTTATATCTTTCAATTGAACCATCTGCCTTATACTTGACTGTGAATACCCACTTGCACCCAACTGGAATCTTATCTCTGGGTTTTTTCACAATGTCGCATGTGCCATTCTTCTTTAGAGCTCCCATTTCTTCCAAGACAGCTTGTCTCCATTCCGCTTTTTCCATTGCCTCCTGGATATCTCTCGGTATTTCCACACTTGCCATATTAGACACCAAGGCTTTCATTGGTCCTGACAAATGATCATACCCTACATAATTGGTTATAGGGTGTTTGGTACAGGATCTGGTACCCTTTCTCAAAGCAATAGGAATGCCTAAATCCTCTAACCTAGACTCTGGGTCAGATTCTTGGTGGTGAGTAACCTTCTGGCTTTCTCCAACTTTTTGGTTCTTCCTGCGTGAATACGTTAGATCAAATGGTTGCAGACCACCCTCCTTAATTTTTTTATGTTCTTGCATTATAGACTTTGGTGCTCTAAGGTTTTGAACTTGGGTGCAGATGTTATGTTACAAAAATCCTTATCATGATTTCCTCGAGCAAGACTCCGTATTTGGTGACCTTCTGCATTAACTACCTTTCCTCTATTCATGGCAGCTTCCTTGAAAGTCTCCTCTTTCCTAGTCCCTCTACCATTCCCCATCCTTATTGAAGACGAGGCTCTAGAATCCCTTCCCAGAATAGCATCAAGCTTAACCTTCATCGTCCCCCATCCAGACTTGGAACCATCTCCTGGAAGGAATAAGTTTCTGACCACGCCATTTTGCACCTTCAAAATCTTTAAGAACTCTCCTCCGACATTTGCTAAAATCTCCACCAATATGGTCATAGAGGAATTAGTGAACTTACGCTTAAACCCCTGTCCTGCCTCAAATTTACCAATGATATCCAAAGTGTCACTCAACCGAAAAGCAGCATCAATAGTACATGTGAGACAAAACCTATGATTCTTCTTGACCTCCTCGAAGTTGACATATGCCCCACCATGACCTAACGAGATAGTAAATAACTTTGAATTGATTCTAAACTCGTGTTTAAACTAATTGAAGAAAACCTGATTCATGATGAAAAGTCTATAAAATAACCTTTTATGCTCATCTAGTCAATTCCCGAATTATTGATAATTTCTTATTGTAAATCTGTGACTACAATACACAGATTTACCTGATTCTGGACTGTCCTTTTGTTTGGGATCAGATTGATTATGCTCTGCAGATGTGAAGTCCTTGTGACCTTTGCTAATAAGTTCCATAAGGGCCACTTGTTGTCTTTTAATAAATCTTACTATAGGACTTAACAAACATGGGAAGACAATAATTAGGGAAAAAACCACAAATATAACTCACTTTTGGACTTGTTTTCAAGTTGTACTTTCGACAAAAGGTAGAACATATTACTACTTTTTTTTTTCACCAAAGTAATGCATACTTTTCTTGAGTTGGGATATTCAATCCTAATAAAAGAATATTCAAGCCTACTCTACTATCTTTATTGTTTCTGCAGGCAAAATCCTCTCCCAAATGGGTAGCAACTAAAGACTTTATTTGAGGTATGTGTCCTTAGACTCATTAAGCACATCTGCCCAGTCAATAAACACAGATAAAGTTTCAAATTTTTATGTTCAACTGAACTGAGGAGAATTTTCCGAAAACAATGAAAAATAAATAAAAAACGTTGTGCATACAAATTAGTGAAAATTTCTTTAAGGAAAAAAGAAATAAATAAACAGAGAAAAATTCCTGCATATATATGGCTAATAATTATCTGAAATACAACTTCACATCGTTATTTGCACTTAAGCAATGGATTTCACACACAAGTAAAAAAGAAGCCAATTTAAAATAAAGAAAATGAACAAAGGCGCGAAAACTTGTTCAAACAAAATAAAATAAAAAAGGAAAAAAATTATACAAAATTCACTTTCCAAATAAATTATGTAAGTCAGCTTAAATTCAACTTTACTACCAAAAAAACTAACAATTAAAATAATAAAAAAATAATAAAAAATAATAATTTACCTCCGCGTCGTCCCAATCAAACATTTCTGAGGAAGAAGAAGCAAGAGAAAATCGCGAAGCCAAAATCGAAATCGAGGACACACACGTAGGCCGGTTTACACATCGCCAAATTCCGCGGAAAGAGAGCCCGAGAGAGAAAACGAAATCACGAAGAAAACATGAATTTTCTCCCGGAATCCAAACAGAGAAGAGCGAAGAGGAATCGTCCTGTTTTCGCCGTCAAAGTTTGAATGGAAAAAGGAAGAAGAAGAAGAGTTTTCCAGAGAGAATAGAGAAGCTAAGCAAAGCTGAGGAGGGAGAGAGAGAGAGAAAGAGAGGTCGGGAATGAAGTGGGGCCCATTTAGAGTAAAAACATGTGGATTTGGGTGACACGTAGGTAGTCGTATCGAAATTTGTGGTCGGAAGAGGGTCAATCTATTGCTCGCTCCTAATTGGTTAAGAATTTTTAGATTTTCTTCTGTTCAAAAAACTAAAAAAAAAAACTAACTCTAGTTTTAATTTTATTTAAGTTTATATTTTTTTAAGTTTTAATTTTATTTAATTTTATTTAATTTTATTTAGGTTATAATTTTAACTCAAAAATTATACTTAAATTACGCTCTAAAATAATAACCCTTTAATTTTTTGTTTGAAGAATTTTTTATTTTTTACTCCCAATTTTAATTCCTATTTTATTTCTGTCGGCTGTTTAATCTTTGGATTTCATGTGGGCCTTGGTTTCTTTATGGTTTGGAGCGTTTCACAGGTCGCTTTCAAAGCGCCAAACTATATGGCCAGAATTTTAACATTTTTTAAATTTTAAAAAGAATTTTTTAGCACATTTATTCTTAAATTTGTCGTGATTTGATAAATTATTCTTTAAAACTTTAAATTTTTAATTTTAATAATCGACTCCTGAACTTGTTTAACTGTTGCAATTAATCCTTGATAAATTCTTGTTAAAAAAATTAAAGGCTTATTCTTTTAGAGTTTTTGAATTAAGGTGACTTGAGTTGAGATCTTGATTTAAGTTAAGGTGTATTTTAGTGTGGTTTGAGTTGAGACTCTAATTTGAGTTTGTGTTTGGATGTGCACATTTTGAGTTATAGTTTGAATTGAGAATCTATTTGAGTTTGTGTTTAGGTGGGTCAAAACTTAAATTTGTATTTTGATAGTATTTTAATATAAACTCAATAGTGATGAAAAATTTTAATTGCGTATATGGGTGAGGTTTTATTCATCTCTTCGTTGTGAACGCATAGAAAAAAAACCATCTCAATCGGAATTAAAACGAAAAAGTGATGGTCTTTTTTAAAAATAGAAAAAATATTGTTCATTTGAGTTTGAGTTTAGAAACTTGAGTTGAAGGGGAAACTTAAACTCATATTTTAACCCCAAACTCAAGTTAATTCAAGTTTAAACTCAAATTTTACAAAAAAAAAAAATATAAACTTAAATAAAATTATAACTTGAGTTCAAGTTTATCTATAAACGAACAAGCCCTTAACAAAATTGATAGAAACCTAGACCAATCTCAACAGTTAAACTTCTTTTAATCTCATCGGTCCATGTAACGTTCAAAAATATGTTAATACTCTGGATTCAGAGTACCTAGGATTATGCCCTCATGTATCCTTAGTGTTAGCAGGTTTAATAGAGTTGAGAGTAATACAACTCTCGTCGATGAATGGCTTAACCGTAAGATCTTCAACAAAAATTATTGCCAATATTTGAGGAACTCTTTGGCTAACATCTAGAGAAGGCATGTTAATATTAAGCGCCACCTTCCTAGACTCTTATTTATAAATAAATAAAAAATGTTACTTTTTCGTATATTTTCAATGAAAATTCTGCCCTGATACTAAATTATAGGCCTCGTTTATTTCACCGATCTGAGTTTTTAATTTTAAATTTTTACAGTAAAAAGCTCTCAGAAAATGTCACATCTAACTTTTTCTGCTACAGTGAAAAGCTCTCAGAAAATGTCACATCTCAGCTCGAATTAAAAACTCGAATCCGCGAAGTGAACGAGGCCTATTCATGAAGTAGAGAAGCATATACCAGGAAACACTCAAACACAAACTTGTGATTGCTCGCTTAATATCACGAGTGGTGCTGAGAGAAATTATCAACACATGATTAAAGGTGCAAACTAAAAACAAAAACTAAGCCTATAAAAGGCAGCAACAAATACTAAACATTGTAATGCTAATCATATTCATAATCAAAAAAATAATAATAATTCTATGTTTTACCTGTCAAATAAGTTTTTTTAACAGTATGATCTGCAATATGAGTAGTTTTTTGTGTTGTGCAATATAAATTTTTAATGCAAACATACATAAATCTAATAGTTAAAAAATAAATACAACAATTAAAAACAATAGTTCCTACCAGCATAATTAAATAACCTTCTTTACCATAAAAAATCCTTACTTCTACTAAAGAACATGGAGACTTCTTCACACAATTTTTTCAATTTGCACGTGACTTTGTAAAGGAGACAAAATCAAGCTATACAAGTATGTAAGTTATTTAGGGTTCGTTTGATATGAGAATTCAAACTAAGGTGATTCTAATCATGATTTTAAAATTAGAATCATGATTCATGATTTTGGGTTCAAATTATGATTCTGAAACCATTATTTAGAATCAGGGGTTTGAATCACCTTGAATAAAGAGAGGGTGGTTTTAGAATTATCATTTGAGCTAGTTTAAAACATCGCATCAGATTCAGAATCATTCAAACCAAACACTGATTATGAATCATGATTCAAAATCAATTTAAACAAACACTGATTTTGAACCAGGATCTAAAATTATGATTCTGGATCCATCTAGCAAACGCACCCTTAGATACTAATTGTCATTGTCAATCTTTGTCTATCTAAAATCTTCCATGGTTGACACTTATAAGCTAGATCTAATAAGAAACCACACCACCAGTGACTACTTGATTAGATGGCATGGGACGGGATAAGAGTTCAATTTGAGAGGGTGTGAGTTTAATCTCACATTGTATTAAATAATATGAATAATAATAATAATAACAGACAACATAAAACACAAAAGAAAAAAATAAAGAAATAAATTTAAACATTTTATTACAACCATACTTAAAAGGGAACTCTGTCCCCTCTAATAAGAAGAATTGTCAAAATTTAGGATGATGAATAGCAGAGGAGAAAAAAAGAAGAACGGAGAAAAAATTATTGAACACACTTTTAGAGTGATTTTCACCTTTTATTTTTGACTAATATAGAGAATATACTTTTAGAGTACATGAATCTAAATTTTCATCCATTATTCTTAATCTCTTATTTTCACTCTTAATCTGAATTTGCATATATAGTTGTTTAACTAAAAAAACATATTAATTAAAACTAAAGGGTTAATATTCATGCCCATACACTCTAAAAAAGACTAGGCTAGAACCCGAAGAGGAAGGGTTTTGCAATACTGGGGCCCAACTAGCTCCCTATATTTTTTAAAAAATTATTATTATACCCCAATTTTTCTTCTCTCCTCCCCAAATTTTTGATATTTCTAAATATTTTGCTTAATGTTTTAAACATTTTCATTTATACTCTTAAGTTTGATTTAAAAGTTATTTCCTTTTCCCTTAAAATTCTCTAATTCTTAATTTTATCAAGAACATTAGACAATTGTTTAAAACTTGAGTGAAAATTATCTGATACAGTGTCTGTGAACAAAGTTAGGTTGGACTACATGAAGATATGAGCGATTAAATGTGTATTTTAATCTATATGAAACAATTTCAACATGATACTTATTTTTTGTTTATTTTCTATTTTCTATTATCCGTTTATTTTTTTTTATTTTTTTTATATTCTTGCTCAAGTGTTCCGAGACTGCTTCAAGTCGAAGAAAACGAAAGGATGCATGTGCATGAATTAATAACACGAGAAACCTACAGAAATATCAAACTGTACAATAATATATCATTTTTTTTTTTCATTTTAATTACTTTCTCTTTATAATGCACATGATAGGGGAGAGGACAAAGCTGATAAGTACAGCGATAAAAAAAATATAAAAGGGAGAAAAAAGGAACTGATCAGAAAAAGAACGTATAATGGCATAATATTCCAGCAAAAAAGAAAACAATATATTATTCTTTCGTAACACATGTCCACCATGCACAAAAACATGCCAAAACCCGTTATTAGACTAATTGCATATTACATTTGCATACCACCGATATGACATATTGTAATGCAATTAAAGAAAAAGTGACAATCAGGTTGGAGACATCGTCTAGCTGTAATTTTATACCCGACTCTATTATAAAGTGATAAGTTTAAATCTCTTATATTCTAAATTAAAAAAAAAAAAAGAACAAAACATATGTCGTGTTTAGAATTGTTTTTGTTTTTATTTTTCACATTTTTTGAGAAAAAAAATAAAAACGATTTTAAAACGACGTTTGACACAATTAAAGATAAAAAACGAAAATGAAAACGATTTTTTAATCTCTTATATTCCAAAATGATTTTATTTTTTGTATGAAAATGAAAACGTTTTTAATCTTAGACAAAAATTATTTTTAAAAATGCGTTTAGTAGTTTTATCAAGAGATTATTTTCAGTATAAAAAACTCATTAATGTCTTCTTTCTCTCTCTGTTGGAGAGAGGAGAAAATGAAAAATAACTACTCTCTCATTCATTTTACACTAAACCAAAAAATCGTTTGCATTTCTGCTTTTTGTCTTTATTGCGCCAAACGTCATTTTAGAAACATTTTTATTTTTTCTTTCTTAAAAAACATAAAAAATAAAAACGGGATCAATTTTAAACACGGCCATAGATTTTCCAAGGATACCAAAGAAATGAAATACGTTTTGTAATTCAGATCTAAAAGAAAGTAACGTACGTCCAAGCATGATTAATGTGAGCTGGCGTTAATTTCTATAAGCATCTTCGTGTTATAAATAGGAGGGCTCTCATAAGTACTTAGCAAAGTTAAGAAGCATTTACAATATTTGTAATATTCCTGAAAGAAAAGAGAGAAAGAAAAAGATAAAAAGAGATTTTAATCAGTAATGGCTACTCTTGTTGCACCAGACCACCTTTCTGTTGTTGAAGATGCTGAAGCTCTCAGAAAGGCATGCCAAGGTATATTCTTTAACACGGATTATCGTGCTCTTTTGTTTGTAGTTTCGTAATGTGTGTGTTTTTTTTTAATTATTTATGATCCATTTATATATTTAAAAGTATATATACTATAAGCAATATATTGGAAATGACAAATGACATGTATAAAATAAGATGGAGAAAAAATGATATAAGATATATAAAATGGGAATGATGGAAAAGATAATAATTTTCTTTTTAGTTGTTTGGTATAATTGAAGGGAAAAAAATGAGTTATTTTGCAATTATTATTTTACCAACCTCTTTATAAACATGTAGTTTCAAAATGAGATTAAGTTATAAGTGATTATGTCTTATTTAATGTAATATGTCCTAAGTTCAAGTCAACACATATAATTTTTTTTTTTTTTAAATATTGTAGTTTTGAGGATTATAGGAGAAGCTTTTAATGAAAATTTAATGGTTCTGAACCGTATTATAGTGATACAATATTTATTTTATCCTACTATAGAAGGGTGAGATTCAAATTTTAATGGTTTCACATGCCACACATCATATTAAAGAAATACTATTTAATCAAAACATCTCTAATCAAATATAAAACACATAGTACGTAGTACTATAACCTGTGGAATGCACCGCCGATACTGAGTAGTAAAATATGGGGATTTTTTTTTTTTTTTAATTTTTTGCTGGAAAGTGGTAAAATATATGGAATTGTTGCAACTAATGGTACCATGGTGGGCCCTTAATTGAAAAATTTGCAAGTAATTGATGACCGTATCCATGGAAATCTGACTACTGAGTTGTGTTAAGGACAAGGTCGAAATGAAAATAAAATTATGAGATTAGAACCATTTTTAATTTACGTGTATTTTTTGTGAGATAAAATACTGTAGCGAATCATGAATCATGATTCGAATCGGGGTACGAATCCCCCAAACAAACAACCCCATGTCATACCAAATACATATACCTATTAATTACAGATTGCCAATTTGACAAAGCTGCTCACCTAACCCTGGTTTAATTCTAATTCACACAATAGATGTCCATTTTTAACATATTCTTTGTCCATTTAATTAATATAATAATATACTAATTTTGTAAGAGAATCTTATTGGATGTTGTAAGGCCAATATACCATAAAATAACACTGCCATACACATGTATAAATAAGGGAGTTTCATTGTCTTTTCAACACTACAAACTACAAAATAACCATCAGAAGAAGGAAAACAGAAAAAAAAAAAAAAAAAAAAAAAAAAAAAAAAAAAAAAAAAAAAAGGCATAACCCTCGCCAAAGAAAAAGACCTCATCAACATTAATGGCAACACTCATTTCTCTAGCCAACGCTTCTCCGGTTGAGGACGCAGAAGTTCTTCGGAAAGCTTGTAAAGGTTCACTCATAAATTAATTTTATAACAACATTTCTCATGTTTTTTCTCTCCCTCTCTAGATAGTAGATACATTGTATGATTTTTTGCTACAAATTATAGGAATTTTTCTTTTAAAATATGTGTATTTCCTCTTAAAAAATATATATATTTCATCTTAATAAGTATGAAATATATGTTTTTAAGAGAAAATATACATATTTTTTAAAAAATATATGTGCCGCTCTAATTTAATGTCGAATTTGAGACTTTATCATAAATTATATATATATATATATATTACCGTAGAATTTTTTGTTTTTTGAAAATGTTCTCTCTAGAATAATATGTAAGTGATGTTTTTTTTTTTGTTTCTATATTTTAATTGTTTTTGTGTGCGTGTATTATATATACAATATTTATACTATATATTGTAGGATGGGGGACGGATGAGAAGGCAATAATAAAGGTGTTGGGGCACAGAAATGCGTCTCAAAGGAAGCAAATCAGAGAATCATATGAGCAGCTATTCGAAGAGGATCTTGTCAAGCGTCTTGAGTCGGAGCTTTCCGGCGATTTTGAGGTCCATCTCTAGTTTTATTATAACCCATATATAATATCATTATATTTTTTATTATTCAAGCAATATATGTATATATATATATATATAATCATTGTTGTTATTTTTGAACTTGCATAAATATATCGTTATTATAAAGATACGTTTTATTTCTGTTATCTTTTAGCAAAAAAAAAAAAAAAAAATTATGTTTTTTGCTTTTAAAAAAATTATATAAATATGGACAATTAGTAATAACCTTGTTTTCATCGCCAGACGGTTTTGTCGTCATAGTTTCTGTCGAAGTATAAATTGGTGTGAAACTGACTAAAAATGTCTGAACTCTGATTCTCCGAAGGACAAAAATTTTGTCGTCTAGTTACAATGTGAAATAGTGGAGTCAGAATTTCACCTAATTCTCACTCTTTTTTATGTTTCTTTTTTTGCTAGTACCTAATCTATTATAAGCACTTGGTGCTTCTTAATTCTTCTTCTTTTTTTTTCCATTGAGAATTATATAACAAGAGATATGATTTTGAATTGTTACGTGGTCGATAAATTCTGTTAAATTTTATAATTTTTTTAATTTAATATAATTTTAAATAATCTTATTTAGAAATTTATCTTGTCATTGGTTTGGATAATGATGGATTGAGAAAAGAGTCTTTATTGTTTGATTGTTTGCAAATCTCTCTCTATGCAACTCAGCGAAACTTGAACGTATAAGATGTTTGATTCATGAATTAAAATTATGAGATTAAAATTATTTTTTATTTACGTGTATTTTTTGTAAGAGAAATACTGTAACGAATCACGAATCATGATTCGAATCGGGGTACGAATCTCTCAACTAAACAACTCCTTAGTGAAACTTGTAAATTGTAATTCAATTGCTTCTCTTATATGTAATAACTTGCAATAAAGTTCACATTTTCCGTGGAACGAGAAGAATACACCTGAAAAAGAAAATAACATAAAATTGGGAGTAAAAAAAAAAAAAAAAAGATCGTAGCATTCCTAATTACTCCTATATATATGTATATATGTAATTCTTTACTTTTCCTTTTATTGTTGATTTTTCATGCTATAGAATTTATTTCTTAATAAAAAAATTTAAGGTGACATTTGTTTTAAAGTTTCCGTTTGATTAAGGAACATGGTTCTTAGTTCTGCTACAATGTTTTTCTCTCACAAAAAAATTAAATTTAAGAAATCAGAATCATGAACCATAATTTTAAACTCATGAACCAAACGCTGTTAGGCATCTCAACATATACTACTACTACGAGTTTTATTTTTAATTATCTGAAGAACTTATGACAATGATCTTAATCAATGATCTTAATCAATTTTTAAATTTATAAACTAAACGTCAACTAAAAACGTCCATTTTGTTGAAATTAGAAAGCTGTGTACCGCTGGGTACTGGAGCCTGAAGACAGAGATGCTGTTCTGGCAAATGTGGCCTTAAGGAAATCAGAGACGGACTTCAAAGCGATAATTGAACTCTCTTGCATTTTATCTCCTGAAGAGCTGTTGGGTGTGAAGAGAGCATACCAAAATCGCAACAAACATTCCTTGGAGGAAGATGTGGCCGCTCGCACCACAGGAGATCTCCAAAAGGCATGTATTTCTTATACTTTGTTCGGTGCGCTGGATTAAGGAAGATCGGAAATGATTAGATTCTAATATGTGAAGATTAATGTCTTGTTTATTTTACCGATTCGAGTTTTTAGCTCTAGATTTTTATAATAAAAAGCTCTCATAAAATATCACATCTAACTTTTTCTGTTACAGTGAAAAGCTCTCAAAAAATGTCACATCTCAGCTCGAATTGAAAATTTGAATCCGCGAAGTGAACGAGACCTACATTTTTAAAGAATTGAAGGGATGTGTTTGCAAATATTTATAAAATTTTGGGTTAAACTGTAACTTTTAAAAAATTGAGGGGTCAAACTGAAATTTTACATGACAAATATTTTCTAAAAGTTATATTTTTACCCCCCTCAAAATTTTTAAAAAATTGCATTTTCACCTGATAATATAAAGGCAAGTGTTTGTATAGGAATGGATAAGACTAAATTTATAGCTACTTATTACTTAGCTAGTAACTTATAGGCCCCGTTCATTTCACCGATTCGAGTTTAGAATTTGAGTTTTGCTACAGTAAAAAGTTTTCAGAAACAGTCACATATAACTTTTTTGCTACAGTAAAAAGCTCTCACATAAAATTACATCTCAACTCGAATTACAAACTCAAATCAGCGAAGTGAACGGGAGCGTAGTTACTAGCAAAAAAAAAAAAATGCTAAGCTTGTAACTTTAAAGACTTTGATGGGGTTTTTGTGGTTAAAAATTACAGCTTTTGGTGGGGTTGGTGAGCACATACCGTTACAATGGGGAAGAGGTGAATGCAAGATTGGCGAGTTCCGAAGCCGATATTCTTCATGAGGCCATCAAAGACAAAGCTTTCAACAATGAGGAAGTCATTAGGATTTTGAGTACAAGGAGCAAGGCACAGCTCAATGCTACCTTCAATCACTACAGAGATGTCAACAAGACTTCCATCACTAAGGTATATATTACAATATTTACTCCTAACATCTTTTCTTCTTTTTTTTTTTTTCTGTATCGTTTATTTATTTATTTTGATAATTCTGTATCTTTTAATAGTTGATTTTGTATAAATACAACTTTTTTTTCCCAATAAATTTTGGATGCAACGTTTACTTGCTATCATGTCACTTTCATTTAAACAATACATATATCAAAAGATTATGTTAGGTAGCATCTTATTCTCTTCCCGAGAACTTCCGGATCGGAGAAGCATTCGAAACGGACTCCGTGTTCATTTTGTTGGCAGAAAGGATCCGATCCATTTGGAAAACCTGAAAACAAAGTCTTTCGACTTGATTTATAGATGGAATCAATGATAGATAGACAAAAGATATATCAACGAGATATCTTTTTAAAAAAATAAATAGTAGGAATATACATCCCTTTAGATGTTTATGTATCTTTTATCCCCATTTTTTTAATATCACGTTGAGATTTAATTTTAATTGCTTACAATTAGTATCACTACCATATAAGTATTGATGACAAGAAACATTCCCAATTAAATAAGAAAAATTTACTGAGTACCAGTAACAATAATTCCAAAAATTTGATGGTAAGTAGGCAACAAACCTTCAAATTGAATCTGGTTTTTGATTTTCACAGGATTTGTTGGGTGAGTCTGCAAACGATTTCCAGAAGGCGCTGCATACGACGGTTCGATGCACAAACGACCCTCTCAAGTACTACGCAAAGGTGATTAAAATTTTACATACATGAACAAAACTAAATTAGTATTGTAACGACGGACCCGTTCACTTCGCTGATTCGAGTTTGTAATTTGAGTTGAGATGTGATTTTATGTGAGAGCTTTTTACTGTAGCAAAAAGTTAGATGTGACTGTTTCTGAGAACTTTTTACTGTAGCAAAACTCAAATTTTAAACTCGAATCAGTGAAGTGAACGAGACCTAATTTGTTACAATGTAACAAACTATTACCAATTTAATCTAAATGGACTAATGATAATATTCTTAAAATTTGATGCATATTCATGTGTAGCTGCTGTGTGATGGAATCAAGAGGTTTGGAACTGATGAGGATTCGGTGACTAGAGTGATTGTGACAAGGGCAGAGAAGGACTTGAAAGACATCAAGGAGGTTTATTACAAGAAGAATAGTATCTCCCTTGATGATGCTGTTGCCAAGGAGACTTCAGGGGATTACAAGGCCTTCCTCCTCGCTCTTCTCGGAAAGGAAGACTAAGGCGCCATTTGATTTGCGGGTTTAAATTATGGCAATTTAAACCTAAGTTATAACGTTAATTTGAAGTTAGAACTTTTGTTTGGTTTAGTATTTCTTGTTTGGCCTTAAAAACTACCGGGAGTACTCTTGTTTTCCTAGTGTTACTGTTTGAAATTCGACTTTATATTATATATATGTCCTTAAAAGTGGATGTGATTTCATTTAGAACTAATTGCCTGTCTGGCATATATATATATATATATTTAATACCAAAACAATGAAGTATGTTAAGTTTAACCAAAACTTGCAATTGTTGTCACCCTGGTTTTAATAAAAGTAGTATCCGTGTTTGTTTTTAGAAAAAACTCTAGGAGCTTGTTTCAATTTGAAAACACACTCTTATGATTTTGAAAACATGGATGTTTTCTATTTATACTTTTTTTAATTGGTATCCATTAAAAAAAATACACTTTTGACATCTATAGAATCTTGATGACTTGGTAAACTAATTTGTAACAAGTAAAAAATAAGCAACATTCTAATAGACTCTAATCTAATAACCAATAACAAAATCTCTTTATAATGGATACATTTTTTTATTGAAATTTTGAGCTAATAATCTAGTCCCTTTTTTTACAATAAAAAATGCACATTTTCTTATTCACAAAGACTCTCTTTTTGCAGTGTTAAAATTCAAAATTATTCATTCTTTCTTTGTAGATTTCAAAATATTTTGATTCAATTTGATAAAAAGGCTAAATTAGCACAAATATTTTAAAATGATGATCTAACTTTTATTCTTAAGTAGTGCATCCTAAATTTTGTTCTTTAAAATGATAGAGATTATTTTATGTCTAATAAGAACTCTATTTATTCATATATAATAAGAAATATTAATGGTTCAACCCAAAAATATTTTAGTAAATCTCAACATAAACTAGTCATTTTTAAAGGGAGAATGTAGTGAATAGTAGATTTATGAAATTAAATTAAGTAAATAGTATGTTTTAAAATCATTTAAAATAAATAACAGTTTATGACGTAAATATTTCATTTATGACTAATAAAAATATTTTTTTTCACGTCAATATTATTTTTACGACTACTAAAAAGATTTTTTCTACATAAATAAATAATTTTTAATACATAAATTATTTTTTTACCAATCGTAATTAAATATTTACGCGGTAAATAACTATTTACTATAAATAATTTTAAAATATGCTATTTACTTAATTTAATTTTAAAATATACTATTTACTGCAATTTTTTTAAGAACTTTAAAATAAAGTTTAATAAAAAAAAGATAATTTGCACAGATGGCCTCCAAACTCTTTAATAAGTAACAGTTTGGTCTCTAATTTTTTTTAACAAAACGACCCCAACCTTTTTAAAAGGCGACAGTTTGATCATTTCTGTGAAATTACATTAAATTTTTAACAGGACATATCACGTGACCCATTGAGTCTTTTTTTCAATAAAATGACCTAAATGCGCCCATTAAAAAAGCCTTCTTCTTCTTTTTTCCCCAAATTTCATCTCCAAAAACACTATCCTTCTACAGTATATCTCTCTCTCTTCTTTCTCGACGTCGGGGCTCGCAGATCTGGGTGGGGTCGCTGGGACTGTGCGACGGTGCCTTATTGGAGACCTGTAAACCCTCAGGGCAACCTCATCGTCGTCTTTTCGTTGTCGTGGAGACACTCTAGCTGAGGCTGCAAAACTCCGAGATCTCTTCGTTGACGTTCTTGAGCTCCGAAACCTTCTTCTCGACGTGGAGCTTGATAATGGGGAAAACTGGCTTAGGGCTCGGCGTCATAGTAGTACCAATCGTATTGGTGCTTTTGTCTCCATCATCTTCTTTGTTTTCTTCTTCTAGTTCTGGGTCACTTACAATGGGTATGGATTTGTGTACTTTGGGCTTTAGTCTCGGGGTTTCCGACAAAACTTCCTTAACGGTCTCTTTCTCAACCATCAGCGGTGGTGCTTTGCTCTCTCCACCGTCGGATCGAGAATGGGTAATGCGATTTTTTTGTTTGGGGGCTGAGGAGGCTGTGCTCGAACAACAACCCATCGTGTTGTCATTTTCACACTTGTTACATCATGGTCGAGCAATCGACCATTCCCTCGAACGACAAGCGCCGAGGACTCCCTGTTGGGGACCGGTCACTGGCGTCGAGGAAACCGCTGTAGCTAAAGTGCCCTTTGGACGTCGAGAGCCCGTGCCGGGCGATGCGCGTCGACCACCATGACTTAACTTGTGGTGGCCATTACGTCGAGGCAGCATGTTTAGTAAAATCCATCAACAATCTTGTCAACTCAGGGAAGGATGCACTGTGCCAACTGCTACTATCACAGCCAGGAAGTCTGGTAGTCAGTAGGAGAGGTTGGCCTGATTTCCTGAGATTGTCATCATGAAAATGCACCTACGCCACCCCTAAATCCCGGGATAGAAGATTGCTCCCTCGGGGAATGCATATGAGATCATTATATGTAAAGGCCTATAAATAGAGCCAAAAGACCCATTGAAGGGTTAGGCACTATTCCATTATAGAAGAAAGAACTTGTAATCTTAGAAATATTAGTGCATCCACAAGTGGACTAGGCCAATAAATCTTGGCGAACCACTATAAATCATTATCTTCTTTACATTAGTTCATTGCTTTAATCTCTAATTAACCCGTGAGTTTTACTGTGAGAATTCTCGAAAAGGTAATTACGAGTTGTCAAAAAAATACCGTCAACAACACTTTTTCTCTCTTTGTTTTGGTCTGTGTGAATTGGATCATAATGGCATTGTCGTTTCTCCGATGAGGGACTGCGAAAGTGAAAAGTGTGGGCTTTGCTAATGAGGGCATTTAAGTCATTTTATTGAAAATAGTCACGGTTAAAAATTTAACGGAATTTGACATAAAAGATCAAACTGTCACCTTTTAAATAAATTGATAATTAATTTGTTAAAAAAAAAAATTAGAAACTAAACTGTCACTTACTAAAGAATTTGGGACCATCTATGCAAATTACCAAAAAAAAAAAAACTATCAAATAAGAAAGGCAATCCTAATTGTTGCAATATAAGGATTTAACAAGTGCATTTTGAAAAAAAGCCCTAGAGCTCTGATAGAGATCATCAGTGTCAGTGACACGCCCCAATCCCCAACCGGAGGTCGAACGAACGCGCACAGTCGACCGTGTGAGCGACGGAGCGCCGTCGCAAGCGCCGAAGATTCTCTCCCCGTGCGAGCGCCGTCGCGTTAGCCCTTCTCTCAATCCGCCGAGCCTCTCTTTGCCGCCACGATCACCGGCGGTCGTCCCGGGCCGTTAGAAGCGATCTTGAAGGTTACCTTTTGGTTTTTGGAGGTTAGTCTGATAGATTTGTGAAGAAAGTTGCGTCGAACTTTTGTGTGTGGAGAAACGTCTACATTTTGTGTTAATTTGATGAAGTTAATTCTTTCTATTTTTTTTTTTTTATGAAGTTGATTTCGTTTGGTAGTTGGGTTCAAAAAGTTGTTGAAATTTGGGGAAATGAAGAATTGTGTGTTAATTTTGTCGCTACGAGTGTTGTTTTTCGTTTCTGCCCTCCAAATGTTTGATTAAATTCCCCAGTGTACAAACTTTCTTTGCGCCTGTTCATTTCACCAATTTGAGTTTAAAATTCGAGTTTTGTTACAGTAAAAAGCTCTTAAAATTAATCACATCTAACTTTTTACTACAGTAAAAAACTCGCATAAAATCACATTTCAACTTGAATTAAAAACTCGAATCAACGAACTAAACGGCCTTTGTTTTCAATATTTCTTACAGTTTCATATTACGTGTCAATTTGCTCGAATTAAAGGAACTTGAAAGGGCTGAGATTTAACAAGAACAATCCAATCGTTTGGACAATGAAATGAAACAGTAAATTTGTTTTTGTTTTGTTTTTTTGTTTTTTTTTTTCTGGAAGCAATGGACTCAATATTTAAGCTTATATTTGTTGGACTTAGAATCTTTTGCTTATTTAACTTTATGACGTTGATTCTGATGTTTTAGTGCAATAAAAGTTGATGTAATATATTGCAAGTATTGAAAACTATTTTAGTTGTTTTTTTTTTTTTTTTTCAATTTTAAGAATTATGTTTTTAATGGCAGTTAAGGCATTTTGAGGTCAAAATCGAGTGTTGACCGGGAAAAATGTATGAATTGACGTGTTAAATGAAATCTGATGATATGCATTTAATGAGATAAAAAATAACGGTTTACTTTCTGAGTAAACCTATAAGACAGGGGACAAAAAAGGTAACTAACCCCTGTTATAATTTGCAAATTGGTTTGCCTTGTGAGGATGAGATTGAGACATTGATGAGTTGGAACAATGGAGATAATGAACAGGTCTATTTGTGGAATTTTTTGACTACTGATTGATGTTTTTGGAATTTGTTTGATTGTTGGAAATTGTTTTTCGATTTTTTGGTTGATATTGGTGAAAATTGTTATTTCAATTAGTTTGTGTCTTAAGCTATTTGTGATTTTTGGTTGATTATTTCACTTGTTTTGGAAGATTGATATTAGTTTGATATTTGTTAATTGGTTTATGTGAATATTTTGATATTTTTATTGTCACAAGTTCATTTTTGTGAGATTTCTTTGTGATTTGTGGAATTAGTTTTGATATTGGAGGGAAATTGGTATGATTTTGGAGTTGTAAAATATTTGATTTTATGATTACTTTGATATCACTTTTTTTATACAAACTTTGATATCAAAATTTCAAGCAATATTGTATTCTTTTTTCTTTCTTTAATAATATTCTCTTCTTTTTGAGGAAGTTTCATTCAAAAAAATTTCAAGCAATATCACTATGACATTTAACTTTGTGACTTTTGTCTTCATATTATGGCTTGATTACTTATTGTGGACTGTAATTTTTTCTTCATATCTTGATTTATTTTGGACTATTATAAAAATATATATTCATATAGTGACTTTGCAGTTTGTACTAAATAAAGCTCTAGATATACTTTGGGAAAGATATGTTTCTATATAGCATGCTACTTTAGTGGATGGAGAATATCACTTATCATTTTCAAATATGTGTAAATTGTCCAACAATGTTACTATTAAAAAGGGACTTTGAAGAAAAAGTCATTTTTGGCTACATGGCTGGAAAAAATTTAGCGGTCAAACTTGGGTCAATAGTTATGGTTAACTAATAGAACAGGTATGCGCATTTTTTGTTTTTTTGAAGTCAGGCAAGTAAATTTGTTTTGCTCAAGGGGGTGTTTCTGTTGTTTTGGCAAAACAGACAGGGTATAGGTATAAAAATCCCTACTTTATGGGTTCTCCGTTTTGTTATTTGATCTGCACACCTTAAACTAATCAGACTATTGTTTTGTTGTTTGATCTGCATGCCTTCATACTAATATGACTATTGTTTTTTATATGATCTGCACACCTTGATGCTAACTTGTATTTTATTTATGCCAAGATGAGACGAACCACAGCCGCCATTGGAGCAAAGCTTCCATACCCAATAAATCCCTCCACCAGGCAAACCCTAATTACCTTCTCCACCTCCTCCTTCGGCCGTGGTCGTGGCCGTGGTGCCCCTCCCCCTCGATCCGACTTTTCCACACCTCCGCGGGCCCCGGGCCAGCCACCCGATGAGGCACCGCTGACACCCCAGGAAGCCTCGCCTCTAAGTCATGATCATGGCCGTGGCCGCGGCCGGGGCCAGCCCCTACCTCCTGTCTCCCCAATCATCCCTTCCTTCTCCTCCTCCATCTCTTCTGGTGCCGGTCGCGGCAGAGGAGGCTCCTCTTTCAAAACCGTTCTGCCTCCGCCTCCTCCGCTACCACAACAAGAGATCCAGGACATGGAAGAAGCTCCTCCAGTAGCCGTGGATGATGGCGGCTCTATGCCAGAGAGTATTGCCTCATTGCTGCCTGGAGTAGGGAGGGGACAACCGGAAAAGCAGCCAGAGATCCAACAACATGTGAATCGACATGTCCAGCGGCGGTGGGCTCCGGAGTCGGCTGTGGTGAAAGAATCTAAACCAAAAGAGGCGGTTGCAGCTTCGGCTGCGCCAAAAATGAGCCAGGAGGAGGCGTTGAAGCACGCAATGGAGGTGTTTTCGCGGAACGAAGCAAATGGTGGAAGAGGAAGAGGTAGAGGCAGAGGCAGAGGCAGAGGGAGAGGAAGAGGGAGGTTTGTGAAGGAAGAGGAGGATGAGAAGGATACGTGGCTTAATGTTGGTGACGATGCTGATGGGGAGAGGCTTGCTCAGAGGCTTGGCCCTGAAAAGACGAGTGTGTTGACTGAAGCCTTTGAGGAAATGGGAGAGAAGTTGATTCCTGCCATCGACGAGATGCATTTGGATGCCCTCGACATGAATTTCAAGGTAAAACGGAGTGTTGGGTTTATTGGAATATTTTTTGCAGACCAACATGTTTTATAATTTTTATGTTTTTTTAATAAGAAAACTTCCTATGTTTATAAATGGCTCAAATACACGGGGAAGAGGATAAGGTATCCCTTAAAGAGAAAAGCACAACGCATGTTCTAAACTTTATAAACAACTATATCAACTCGGTTATAGACTTGCCTAATCATAATTATGAGCTTTGTGATATGAAATTAGGAGTTTTCGCAATTTTGCTTTAGTAAAATTGTACGAGTACTAGCTTGCTAGTAGAATTATTTGCTTCAGTTTTTCTAATCAAATGCTATGCTTGAAAGTTAAAAACTTGAAACGTGAGGTTAGAACTGCAATTGACGTCTCTAGCATTTTCAGTTCTGCAGTTGGGAAAATGAGATGATTACAAGCTTATTGAACTTGCTAACAGAATTATTTGGCTTTCATTGAATTGTGTTGTGAGATCTTGGATAGCTTGGCGATTTTTTGGGCTATTGTATCTTTGGTTTTCCGTATATCAAGCTTTTATATTGGCAGGGTTGATTACGAATTCTAAGATTTTTGGTTTTAATTGTGTGTGTGTGTGTTTTTTTTTTTTTTTTTTTTTTTTTTTTGGGTTTTGTGTTTAGGTTTTGACCGGGGGTTTTT
>NW_010360916.1:249301-253583 GCF_000414095.1 Morus notabilis | reverse complement strand
GTTTTTAATTTTTTTGTTTTTTTTTTTGTGTGTTTTTGTTTTTTTTTTTTTTTTTTTTTTTTTTTGTGGATTGCAGTTAGAGTTTGAACCGGAGTTTTTGATGGGAGACCTTGAGAGTAATCCTGATATTGACGAGAAGCCACCTATCCCTCTCCGGGATGCACTTGAGAAGGCGAAGCCATTCCTCATGGCATACGAGAATATTGAAAGCCAAGAAGAGTGGGAGGTATAGTTTATTCGTCTTGTTTGATATGTTGGCTGGGTTATAATATGGTGCATTTGTACCCTGTTTCTTTTGGCAATCTGGTCACTGTAGTATAGTATCATTTGATAATTAAGATTCATCAAAATAGAATGTTTTCAAGCCTATAGATAGATTAATCTACATTTGCTCGTGGGAGTCTTATGCTTATCGTCCTTGCTCTTCACTGGTTTACTTTTGCAGATATGCTTTTGATTATATATTTATATGCTGTCTAGTTTCATTGTCAAAATTTTAATGGGTAAAATCATAGACCTTATATCAATTGTTTTAATTCCAGTATGCTTTGTCTAGCATAAATCATCCAATTTGTCCTAGACATGCACAATAAGAGCGAGAGAATCTATACTTGCTATAGAGAAACGATTATGGTTGTGATTATCATTATTACTAATATTTTATTTTTCCAATTCGTTAATATGACGTATTAGCTAGAAATATAGGAAAAACCTTCAGCATATATTGTGTTTTGTCCCCAGGATATTATTTGATAGACAAAAAGAGTCAAACACACACACACACACACATTTTTCCCTTTTAGGGTCTTGGATTCTTGTCGTGGGAATTTTTTTGCAGGTCGGAGGTAACCCAATGATTTTGTAGACGTAGCCTATATTGTGTTGGATTAAAGGAACAAAATAAAAGGTTAACATAGCTAATGTGTTACTGGTGGCTTGTCTATGAAGTTAAAGTTTAGTTATTATTTTCTTGTTTAAATACTGGGCTTGCACTAAATTGTGTGATGAGTAAAATACAAAAATGTAAATGCAGAAAGTGTGACTACTGAAGTTGCCTTCATGCTGGTATTTTTCTGACCTTTATATTCTACCAGGAAATTATGAAGGAGACGATGGAGAGAGTTCCATTGTTGAAAGAGATTGTTGATCATTATAGTGGGCCGAATAGGGTTACGGTGAAGAAACAACATCAAGAATTAGATAGGGTCACTAAGACTCTGCCCGCAAGTGCACCCAATTCTGTAAAGCAATTCACTGAGCGTGCAGTACTTTCTCTCCAGGTTAATTTTGTTCTTTCTTTCAGCTTCTAAAACTTTAACTCTTTAAGTTACTTTGGCATTGTGTACTTATAATATTTTTATTTAGTCTATTCTCATTGGTTAATCTTTATTATGTCATTCTACTTTGGGGTCGCTTGGTTGGAGCGTTGAAGGGGTTTGAACCCAGGTTTGGGTTCAAACTTCAAAGCAGTGTTTGTTTTGCAAAAAGTAAAAAGGGGTTTGAACCCTTGATGTAACGTTTAAACCCTCTAAATAAAAGGATTTCTAAACTCAAATCCCCTTGGGTTCTCAAGGTTTGAGTTTCATGCTTCTGAATGGGCTTATGCAGTCTTAAATTTATTTGGTGAAAGACTGTCAAGTCTGCACTCTGCACCAAGAAGGGGGTGGGGCTGGTTTTGGTGTCATGGATGCATTTTAGAAAGACTTGTTCTAGAAGATCATTAAATTTACACTGGGTATCAGATAGATTTTACTTAATGCTTGTTATCATGTTTTCAATGCTGCTGATATATGGACTGTTGGTATATCCTGCACTGGGCTCTTTAGAATCTTCTGTCTTTAACATAGCACTTAGAGTCGTTTCTAGGAATATATTTAGGCTATATTTGTCTAACTTGTAATGGAATGTATGAGGAAATGTTAAGGTGCTGGAAAGGAACAAAGATGAATAAGAAAGCAGATTATTGATGCTCTATCCGGTGTTTATTTACATGTTAAGAAGTGGAATTGGGAACAATCGTATCCTTCTCTCTCTCTCTTCTCTCTCTCACCTTAGGTACGAGAGTCGTAATAGAAAGGGGTTGTGATTGATTTCTTTGCCTATAAGAATGAAATGTGATTGTTGGTAGTTGTGGAGATGGGCAAGACTGCTCTTAATGAAAGGTTCATGAGTGAGACATGAAGGACATTAGATATATGATGGTTGTAGCACAGAGATTGGTATACATTAGAGCTTTAGGATATGAGGTTTTGGGGCTGGTTATAATTTGGTGTGTGGAATACATTTGAGTACATATTAGTAGGTTTGTTGTGTGAGGGAGACCAGGGGTGTATAGGATGTGCAGTTAAAGATTTTTGGCATAAGTTTTTGTCCATACTCGTCATGTATTAGATTCTTTTCGGAAATATTTTAAAATACTGTTCGGTACTATTATTCTAGGCAAAAATTGAATGATGTAAAAAAACCATTCAAGTCTGGGTAAGTTTAGTTTGGTTTGTCTCTTGTTGTTCTTGACCGTCTTTCATTTTCCCATTAATTGAATGCCTTTTGGCTCATGAGTGAGGCCACAAGTAAGGAAGTAGTAAAATACCAAGCCAAGGTAAATAAAAAGGAAGAAAGCAGCTCTTCTTTCATATTGTTTGATAGAACTAGAAGAGAAATGAAAGAGGAAAGAATCTCTTATGTAATTTATTTTACAATTACATCCTCGTACATTCAAGAAGAGGAGGTATGACTATGGTCAAATGATTCTTTAACATAGTATTTGTTATGTCAAATGGTTTATCTCTTGCTTTCCAATCTCCTCTCAACCAAGCAATCCCACATTTCTTTTTTGTTTCAAAACCCCTCCAATTTTGCTTTCTCTTTTCCACTGCCAAACATAGGCTGAGACTTTTCGGATATTTCTTGATAAAATGGCCAAGTTGTTATTGATCCTGTTGGTTATATATATATATATATATATATATAGATCTTTGGAAGAATAAAAGGATTCAACTTTTATAAGCCGATTGCTACTATACCTAAAAATTAAATTTCTTTTTTACATTTATGAGTATCACATTCTCCAAAATTTTATTTCCTTGATTCTTACTTCCAAACGTTCGTCTTAAATGAGTTTATTGTGGGGAAAAAAAAAAGTTGTATACAAATATTCATTTACCCCTTGTTTGATTTGCAGAACAACCCTGGCTGGGGATTTCACAGGAAATGTCAGTTTATGGATAAGCTGGTGGCACGAATGTCCCAGCATTACAAATGAGGACAAAATAATTCTAGTTGCTTTATGGATAAGCTGCTGCACTCTCATGCCCAAGCTCCTCCGGCGAAATGAAATCCGCGGAAAGTTTTGAACTCAAAGGGTATTAGGACCTCAGTTTATGCAATTGACTTGTATTTCTTCCCAAATTTTGCTTATGGCTCATCTTGTTATGTCATATAGGTAAAGAAATTTGCTAAATTTTATAATAATCTTTGCCAACATGGCATCTTTGTTGAAGGGCTTTGGCTTCTTTTTAGGCAGTCGAATTTCCTTGTCATTTGCTTTGCTAATGCGGTTCTCTTTTGAATTTTGATGCTTAGGACCACGAGGATGCTTCTTTACTTAGCGTCTTGCCTAAGGTTGATCTTCAATATCTATGATGATCGTCTAATTCCTTTTTTTACTTCAACTGCAATGGTCAAGATTTACACACTTGGCTCTTGTATTCTCTCACACCTCATACTGTAATCTTTTTTCTTTTTTTGGTAAATATACTTCAATCTTGTTTGTTTATTAAGGAGACGCGCTTTAAACATGTGCATGGCAACCATTTCTTAATATGATCTCACACATTGTTTACCAAAATAATTATCTTCAATATTGCCTATCTAATTAGTTACTTGGCACATTTGGTCAACATTTGCTTGGCATTACTTTACTACAATAGGTTGATTATTAATTTTTCATCAAAGTGAGTGTATATTTATATATAGACTTAGGGTGTGTTTATTTGCACAATTTAAATCGTAATTTGAGTTGTGTATGTGAAAGAAAAATACTGTAGTAAAAATATTAGGTGCGTTTAGAATTGGTTTCAAAACGTTTTTATTTTTTGTATAAAAATGAATATGAAAATGTTTTTATTTTCATTTTGGAATCATTTTTGAAAATGCGTTTGGTAGTTTTATTCTGAGATTATTTTCAGTTTAAAAAAAATGAAAATTGTATTTGGTGGTTTAATTTTTAAAAATATGTAATAATATTTAAATTAATAATATATTAAATAAATAATGATATTAA
>NW_010360916.1:191207-249029 GCF_000414095.1 Morus notabilis | reverse complement strand
CGAGTTGGGGGAGGGGGTGTGCAGTCGGGGGGTGGTGGGCAGTGGAGAAGAGAGAGAAGAAAATGAAAAGGAAAAATGAAAAACAGATAAAATCTATTTTTTTAAAAAAATGAGTTTTTTGGGAAAATTTTAAAAACGTTTTTGTTTTTAGTTTTGGTACAAATTCTTCCCAAACACATTTTCATTTCCCGTTTCAATTTTTCTTCCTCAAAAACTGTGAAAAAGGAAAATGAAAATGGAAACAAAGGGGTCTATTGAATTTAAATTTATGTGAGAGAAAACACTGTAGTAATATGACTCGAGTCATATAAAATAAATAAGGTCTTAAATTTTCTCTCGAATTTACTAGGAAAAACTTTATAATTTTTTTTTCTGTCAAATTCCGGGTCTTGTAACGATGCAGCTCTCCAATTTCAAAATATATATCCGTTTCTCCAATTTTTGAAACCGTTACAAATTTGATCCTTGCTTTAGTTTTGTGGAAGGAATTGCGATTTGAGCGGAGAAGTTAAAGAAATAGCGAGAAATGACAAACTTACCTCGAAAATATAGATTCGCTGCAAAATTACAAAACAAATGAAAATCTAATTTGACTATTTGAGTTTAAAAATCCCAATTTATATAAAAGAAAATCTAATACTAATTACAAAATTAAATATCAAGAATTTTCCAATCAAGAAAATCTTCTCTGCCAATTGCAAAATTAGGATCCCATCAGGAAAGGGTGGTTGCAATTCCAATTTGCAGGAGATGGGGGTATTCGGTCTGGACATTTTTTTTAAAAGGGATTTTGGACTATTCTGCAATATTAGCAAAGAATGTCCTCATTCGATCTTTAACTATCAATCATTATTGGACTAAATTGCAATATACTTCTAATTTATTTGAGCCCCTTCTTAGTGATGACATATGTCCGTGTAGATCTAAAATGTTAGATCTTCTTCTTGTAGAATGGGCAACCTTAACATAATTAAGATAAAATAATCGTACAAGCTGAGACTAAGGAGTATCTTCATTTTTAATTACAAATTATGATTAGTTTAATAATTAGGAAAAAGAAGGGGGAAAAAAAAAAAGAACATGGAGTAGCTAGCAAATCCTGATTAATTTATCTTGATTGGGCAACTTTAACATGAGATAAATTAATGGTCGTATGAGTATTCTTAATTTATAAGTAACAAATTCTGATTAGTTTATTAGGCAAAAAAATTGTTACACCATGGTCGAGAAATCGACCACTCTATCGAACGACAGGCGCCGAGCACTCCCTGCCTGGAATCGGTCGCTGGCGTCGAGGGAGCAGACTGTAACTGAAGTGGCCTTTACGTCGAGAGACCCTACGTGGCGAGATGCGTCGAGCACCATGACTCGACTACTGGAGGCCGTTGCGTCGAGACAGCACGTCCAGTCAAATCCATCAACGGTCTTATCAACTCGGGGAAGAAAGTATTGATCCAACTGCTACTGCAGGAGTCAGGAAAGCAGGCGGCAGATGAGAGGGATCAGCCGCATTTTCTGAGGTTGTCATCATGAAAACTCACCTACCCGCCCGTAAATCGAGGGACGGAAGATGGCTTCCTCCTTGGGAATGGCGAAGGGATAATCACATGTAAAGGCCTATAAATAGAGCCAAGAAAACTGAGAAAAGGGTTACGCACTATTTCATTACTCCAAGAGGGTTTGTAATCTTAGAAGATATTAGTGCATTCACAAGTGGATTAGGCAAAGAGTTCTTGCCGAACCACTATAAATCTATGTCTCATTTACATTATCTCTCAATTTTAATCCTTAGTTAAACTGCGAGTGTTATTGAGAGTGTTTTTGGAGAGTAAGTAACGCGTTGTCGGAAAAACACCGTCAACAAAAATCAATATAAAAGTACCAATAATATGTTTATTAATCAAATATAAAGTACATAATAATAGAAAAGGGGCATAGTGTATAAGAATACCAATTTTCTTTTTTTTTTATGCTAACTTTATCTTTAGAAATATTATGCGGAATAAAGATTAATATTGATCATTATCATATGTTCTACACATGCATCTAAAGCAATGTATCTAAACATAATAATAATCATACTAAGCTGGCTTTTGACGTGCGTGCATGAACAAATGTTGTTATAAATAACATTGCCATATGCAAGTTGGTTTCATGTAATCTTTCTAAATAAAAGATAAAGAAGAAGAAAGGGAAAGAAAAAGAGAGAAAAAAAAATCTTATAATGGCTACTTTAGTCGCCCCTGACAACTGTTCACCCGTCCAAGATGCTGAAGCTCTTCGGAAGGCTTGCAAGGGTAGAGTTTTTATGCCTCAAATAGGTTATTTTGCATAGAAATGTTTCCCTTCAACTTTACGAGTTTGGCAATTTAGTCTCTTAATTTTTTTTCTTGATAATTCACCCCTTAAATTTTAAAATTTATTACAATGTTTGTCAAATTGAAAATAATTTTAAAACCTTGGACGATATCTTCCACGTGAGTCTTTAATAATGGTAATTAATATTTTTTTGCATCGAATTGATTCTCGTATACGCATCACGAGCGAAATTTTTTTTGAAATTAGGAGCTAACCATTTTGGGAGAAAAATTGAGAGTCCCCCAATTTGAAAAAAAATTTCTTTCATGATGTGTATAAAAGTTCAATTCGATGTAAAAATACTAAAATTATGCTTATAAAACACTTATGTAGAAGATACCATCTAAATTTTTAATTTTGTTTTTAATTTGACAAATAATGCAACAAATTTTAAAATTTAAGGAGTGACTTGTTAAGAAAAAAGTTAAGAGATCAATTTACTAAACTCGTAAAATTGAGTGGTAACTATGCAAAAAAAAGCCCCTCAAATATTCTTTTTTCAACTGTACTCAATATGGTTTTCCCTGTGATGTTCACCAAAATATTGTTATTGCCAAAAGGGGGGAGGAAAGAAAAAAGAAGTTCCTCTAATCTTTCCAAGCCCTTTCAAGCACAGTTATAAAACATAACTTCTTGTTTATTGTTTTGATTCTTAATCACTTGCACAAATGGTCTTCACTTTAGAGAATTTATTGATTCTTGAGTTGACACATTGATTATGAAAAACAATGTGACGTGATCTATGCTTTGCTTAAATTACAGAGATACCCCTTTGACCAAAATATTCAAATTTCAACATCCCACCATCCTTTATTTGGTATTTGATATAAAAAAGAACAAAGTGCTTAAGCAATCCCAGTTGATGATTTACGTTTTGCTTTGATTTTAGCCGTTATAATGATATTTTTTTAACTGTTGAGTATACATTATAGTTGTGAGTGTCTAAAGATAACTTACAATTTTTTTATTAATTAAATAAGGATAAAAATGTCAGTTTCAGGTCCTAAATGTAGCTGGAATTATTTTATAACGCATGGAGAGGTATCTTTCTCATTTTGACTAAGGATAAATTGTTAATTTATCTAAAAACTCTTGGGGTTGTTGACATAAAATGCTTCAATGAAGTAATCTCAGCGTATAAAAAGTGGATAAATTTTCAAATTTAACCCTCTTTTTTTTCAACTCTATTATTTATTGTAATACACAAAATTTTAATGCCACTATAAAAAATAACATGCAAGTTATAAAAAGATAATCTGCACGTTACAAAAAATAGCTTACAAATTATGAAAGATAATCTGCAGATAATAAAAAATAACCTGCAGATTACGAAAGATAGCTTGTAGATTATGAAAAGATAACTTGTAAATTATTAGTGGCATGAGATAGATTTATAACAGTAGTAGTAGAAATAAAATAGTGTCACTTTAATTATGACATTTTTTGTTTTATATCAAAAAAATAAAAATAAAAAATAAAAACCATTACTTTCATGTAGATTGACGATCCAATTAATGCTAGAACTTAAAGCTAGTTATCCTCTCTCATTATTAATATAGTTTATTTTTTCTATATATTGATATACTAAATATATGCGCAGGATGGGGAACCGATGAGAAGGCTATAATACAAATATTAGGGCATAGAAATGCAGCTCAAAGGAAGCAAATCAGAGAATAATTGTGAGGTTCATTAACTAACTAATTTAATTCTCAGTTTCTTTCTACTTTCGACTAATTCAAGAATAATTTTGTTATATGAAATGTCCACCGGTACAATTTATTTTCACTGTTATTTTATTTTATAAGGAGTTTCTTTAAAAAAAAAAAAAACCAAATAAAAAATATATATTAATCCAACAGTTATAATAAATTAAACAGTTAACTAAAAAAATTATGACAATCAAATGAATTTAGATTGTTATCATGTCACATTATTAAATTTCATGATAATATTATTAAATTTTTATATTTGATCGGTAACCACCCACAAAAAAATAATTGTTAAAAACCCGTCCTCACATACGTATACACTGGACAAACCATATATTATATAGACACATAAATTTACAGTACAAATAAACATAAAATATTGATTTAAAAATTGCAACCAATCCCCCGATTCCGAAGGTGTTTTAATTTTTACTAGCGCACAAACATCACAATTCGTAGGTTTTTTTTTTCCCCACAACATGGTAGGGTATTTGTTCATACAATATGATACTGAAATTTGATATATATATATATATATATATATACATACATATATATATATGTGTGTGTGTGTACGCAGAGAGCTGTCTACCGTTTTTTTTCCTTTTATACATTAATTTATTATTTAAAATCTCTAAAGAATATATATATATATATAGCACATGCTCACTATTGTTAAACTTAAACATAATATTTCAAATGATATCATGCATTAGAGGACAAAATAAAATAGCATAGGCTCACCATTGTTAATGAAAATGCTGGGCCACATTATCAGTTTTTTTGTAGTTGTAGATTGGCAATAGCTGTTATATTTTGTTGTTGTAACTATTAATGCTAGAAGAACAATATTCGAAATTTTAAGACCCGTTTAGTTCGCTGGTTCGAGTTTTAAATTTGAGTTAAGATGTGATTCTATGTGAGAGCTTTTTACTGTAGCAAAAAAGTTAGATGTGATTGTTTTTTAGAGCTTTTTATTGTAGCAAAACTCGAATTCTAAATTCAAATTGGTGAAATGAACGGGGTACTCTTCTTCTTCTTCTTCTTCTTTTTCTTGTTTTCTTATCTTTTCACTTGTTCGATTGTATATTCTTCATGCTAAGAGCATTGACACCAACCCTCTCCTCAAACACACACGTGCGAAGCTTTAATTTTTCAAACAAAGAAAAAAAAACCTTGTTCAAACGACTACTAGTAATATAAATAGGCAGAACCAATAATTTCAATTGGATTAACGGTAGCCGTTTAGATAAGTGGATTTTGGGCAGAGACAAAATAATTACCTGGAAATTTTGATCAATTTATTTATGACATTCTCTCATTTGTAAGAAATTACAGGAACTAAGAACAAGGATACCTCCTTAAATCATAACAAGCAAGAATCAAACAAGGAAAAATAAACTTTAAAACCCCGATGGATCGATCGTTCAATCTCTTCTGAATATCTGAACCGCAGACGACATGAAATTCATGTCATGAGGACTCCAAATTTTTTTCATTTAGTTTTCCTAATTTCCAACCAAGGCAAGCAAGAAATCCTTATAGTTCCCATTCGCCGCGTCTTCAATTTTCTTGGACAGAGAAACTCCATACTGGTTTTGGAACTCCTCTCTTATCTGCTTCATGTCTGCGTCGGCTCGGGTGACGATTACTCTTGTCAGAGCCTTCTTTGCTTTCTTATCTGCATCCTTCTTCAGTGCTGCGTCCAACACCTAAACAGGACAGAAAAAAAAAAGCATTGCATTTTCAGTAAAAACTTTATGTATATATATATATATATATATATATATATATATATATTTAGTGATCTGGTTTTGGTTTTATGATCAGCTAACCTTTGTAAAATATTTCTGGGGAACACAGAGACATTGGACTGTCTCTTGCAGCCTCGAATCAGCACCGATATCCTAATGAATGAGAGCATCGAAAACAGAATAGTAATTGAGACACAAAATGAAATATTGCAAACAAACAATGCGCAATAATCAGTGGCAGAGCTGAGAAAATTTTTCCACGAACATGTTAAGTACACACACCAGGAAATCATTTACATGTAAAATATGATAATGTAGATGATTATAAATTTATTACCTCATCTAGGTTCTTGCCGGAATTCTTGTGGTATTGGTCATAGACTTCCTTGAGATGAGCCCTGCTCCTAGTTGATAGTATCCTTATCACTTCATCGTCTTGGAGGAGGCTTTTCTTATCTGCGTTCTTAATGGCATTTGCAAGCTCCTTTACGTCAGATTTGACATTGTCGTCCTTTACTTTTGGTCCCTCGTATCTATAGGCACTCAAAAGTGCCACCAAAAGCTGTAATTCAATGCCCAAAAAATAATCATGCAAGTTAGTAATTGAATTGCTAGTTTTAGATCTTCTAGGCCGTCTCATTGCATAGTGCATATGAAGTCGGTCTATTACGAGTGCAGTCTAATAAATCCTCTCATAGTATTCAATCTCATACCATATGAACCGTCTAATTTAAATCACAATACCATTCATGTCCTAAAGTAAGTGTGCCCTATAATAGAATCATATATATATATATATATATATGGATTAAAAAACCAAATCATTTTGGTGGGGGCTCTAGAAGACCGTGTTCAAAAAAGGCAAATGCCATGTGAGGTTATTATTATTATTATTATTATTATATTTTTTATAATTTTTTTAGTGATTGATTTTACTATCTGAGTTGTCAAGTGTGTATTAGGAACTACTTTATGTCACCTTTGTCACACAATATAAGATCCCGTTCTAGTCTTAAAGGGGCAAAAGAGTCATTCTATCATCTAAAAGGAGTTAGATAAATTAGGGTTCGTTTAGTACAATGATTCAAATCAGGGTGATTCTAATCATGATTCTAGAACCAGAACAATGATTCATGATTTTTGGTTCAAATCATTATTATAAAACCATGATTCAAAATCAGATGTTTGATTCACCTTGAATCAAGAGGGGGGTGGTTTTAGAATCATGATTCAGAATCATCCAAAGTAAACACTGATTCTGAATCATGATTCAAAATCACTGTAAACAAACACTGAATATTTACTATCTGAGTTGTCAAGTGTGTATTAGGAACTATTTTATGTCACCTTTGTCACACAATATAAGATCCCTTTTTAGTCTTAAAGGGGCAAAAGAGTCATTCTATCATCTAAAACGAGTTAGACAATTACCTTGCGTTCAGGACCCTTGATGTGGTGAGCAGCATCCTCCTCAATGGAGCGATCAAAGAGGGAATGGTAGGCCCTCCTGGCCCCCAACAGCTCATCGGATGATCTGGTGCATGCAATCTCAATCAGCACACCCAAGGAACCTGGTGATGATCCATTTTTCAAGGCTCTCTTTACCAAACGAGCGTCTCGTTCCCAGGGATGCATGGCCCTCAGCACCACAGCACCCTAACACAATTAACGTATTATAACCCACAACGCATGCAACACATAATTAAGATAGCCAACTAATTAAGTATTAGGTACTCATTTAACCATACATTATTAAGTTAATTCGAATTATATTAGGCGACCCAAATTTTATTGTAATTTTTTAATATCAACTGACATGTAACGTGTTTTATTTTAATTTTGTAAGTATAGCTTAAGGGCGAACCGAGGCGGGCGGAAAATCTTTTGAGCTCGGCCCGCCTTCCTCGCAGAGGTAGGAGTTTGCCAATTCCCTCAGCATTTTTTTTAATTGGTTATTAAAAGATAACACGCATCAAAAGATTGTAACTCATTTTTACATTAGTTATAAAAAGTTTGGGATAAAATTGGGATCCTACCGCTACTTAATTATTTAGTACTCTTATAAAGAAAAAAAATAATTTAGTACGAACTTTTAGGAAAGCCTATAAACACCCCATATTTGTGTAGGGACAGATAATTGAAATAGTCTAATTTATGTTATGAATGACCATACGCTTTTGTGTTGTTGTGTCTTTTTATACTTTCTTTATTACCAAAAATCGGTGTTATTTGCTATTATTTTATTTGTATAGGTAGAATTATTTATCATGTAAGAAAATATCAATATTATCGTGCAATAATAATATAGCAGGCATCTTTATATAAAATATTGGGAAGTAAGTGGGAAAATACCCAATTAAAAATTTTCATTTAGCTTTGTAAATCCTTGGAAATTTCCAGCTACGCCACCACTCAAAATTTTTTTTTTTAAAAAAAACCTTTCTTTTTTATTCTTCCCAAGGGATTAAGGGAAATTACCATTACTTGATTTTAAGTATTTAAAACGAATTAAAATTAAGACCCAACTAATTCTTAACTTTTTTGTCCTAAAATTCAACTAACTACATATAGCCATACTCCATTTTACTATAACAATAAAAAAAAAAAAAATTATAATAGCCAAAACTAAAAGTAATTACATTGGATTGCATAAGACCTAAGAAGGAAAGAGAGATTTTATTTATGATTAAGAAAATTTAAAATGAAACTATGGAAAGAAAAATGAAATTAACATTACCTTGAAACGCAAGAATTCTTTCTCGAGACGTTTGACATGGTCTTCATCACAGCGCTCAAAAAGACGCTCATCTTGAACGAAGCAATTGCGATTTGCTTTCCAAAATGATTTTCTCTCCTCAGCTTTCCATTTTCCCAGATTCTCTATCAATGATTTCTCGTCCACTCCAAGTCCACATTCATCTGGTGGCTCAAATGATCATCCATCATATATACATACATATTATAATTTTTCTAATTTTACAGAAAAGAAATTACGAATGGCAATTTAAAATACCACGATTATATTTGTCTGTGAAGAATATATAAAACCAACTAAAAGAAAAACTTAGAAATTACCGACCTATAACAACATAACTTTCACTTATATATATATATATATATATATTATTGTTTTTAAGATTATAACAATATGTTGAGAAGATATCTTTATCCAATATTCATCTTACTTTTTATGTGTACTAGAAAGGAAACAAAAGGTAAAATGTCAACAACAAAAAAAAATGCTCAAACACTATAAGAAGAAAAAGAAAAGAAACTTTATATATTAGCAACAAAATTGTAAAAAGGAGAAGAAGGGAATTTTTTGTAGAACCTGAAAATGCCTTGCTGAGATTCTGGACCACATCAGAGAGAGCCATTGTTTGTGTTTGGACTTTGGAAAAATGCGAGCTGAGAAAGAAGAACAAGAGGAAGAGAAGAGACAGAGAGAGACGTTTTTCCGATCACTTTGGCAATGCCAGATTTATATATAAATTTCAAAGGTCATTTTCGTCATTTCAAAATAATGGTTATTTTCTAACTAATTATATATGTATAGGCATAATAATTCATGGAGTGGGATATTTTGCAAACGGAAACAAGCGAAATTATTATTCAGTAACATGCGTTATGGTTTGATTCCGTTGCAAGTAATTCGAAAATAGAATGGTGCGTTTGAAATTTATTTTAAAATGATTTTATTTTTTTGTATAAAAATAAAAATGAAAACGTTTTTAATTTTAGACATGAATTATTTTTGAAAATACGTTTAATAGTTTTATTAAGAGATTATTTTCAGTGTAAAAAATCTTATTAATGTCTCTCTTTCTCCCTCTGCTTGAGAGAGGAGAAAACGAAAACAAAAAAAATAAAAAACGACTAATCATTTTACATTAAACCAAAAAATCATTTTCATTTTCATTTTTTTGTCTTTATTGCTCCAAACACCGTTTTAAAAATATTTTTATTTTTTCTTTCTTGAATAACATAAAAAATAAAAACGGGATCAATTTTAAACACGGTCGAAATTTTTCTTCTTCTATTTTTTTAATGGAAAAAACTTAGCGATATTCGAACTGCTTTTCTTTTTCTTTTTCAACGGAAAAACTAGAAACAACAATATTTAATAGGCATTGATATGTAAAGAATGGAAGTTTCGAACCTCAGATAATAATTACTTCTCATCTTTTGTTGAAATTTGAAGAATATTTCTCTCATTTTGCAAGCATGTAAATGTACTTTGCTGTATTCAATATCAACGCCTCCTACTTCTGTTTTTTTTTTTTTTTTTTTTTCACCGTAAAAGAATATCCTATTTTATTATTTTCCCTTTTACAAACAAATAATTTCATGGTTCAATTTTCAAATCTGAAACGACTGGCAGCAAGAGAGTAAGGTTTCATTCATTTCACCGATTCAATTTTAGAATTTAAGTTTTGTTACAGTAAAAAGTTCTCAGAAACAGTCACATTTAACTTTTTTGCTATAATAAAAAACTCTCACATAAAATCACATCTCAACTCAAATTAAAAACTCGAATTAAACGGGTCCTAAATGTTATCTCACATGCATTTAATAGTTATATAATATTCCATTAATTGGGTACCATTTGCACTTCAAAAAAAAAAGCTGCTGTTTGTGTATACATGCAAAAAATTAATGTGTGTGTGTCTATATATATATATATATATTGTACATAGTAACAGTATCAGTTCTCTGTCAACCCCTACATATTGAAATCTTCCACATGTTAAATATGTCTTTGATCTTTTTTATGTTGGTTTTCTAACTACACGGAAAAAGAAACGCCTAATAGCCCATTAATGACTAGATAAGCATGCCGAGATTTTTCCTAGGTCCTAATCGCTCGCATTCATTTTTTTTTTTTGTTTTTATCACTTGTTTAGAGAAACCCAAAAGAAACCAAAAAAACCAAGGAAATATATGTAAAGGCTAATTTCTTAGGACTTATTCGGTTGTATTTTTGAGTTATAGTGATTTGAGTGTAGATTTTGAGTTAAAGTTGAGTTATAATTTGAATTGAAATTGTAATTTGAGTTTGTGTTTGAATGTGTACATTTAAGTTATGGTTTGAATTGAGAATCTATTTGAGTTTATGTTTAGGTTGGTCAAAACTTGAATTTGTATTTAGATAGTATTTTAATAAAAACTCAATGGTGATGAAAAATTTTAATAGGGTATATGGATGGAGTTTTATTTGTCTATTCGTTGTGAACGCATAAAAAAATCATCTCAATCAGAATTAAAACGAAAAAATTATAGTGTTTTTAAGAATAGAAAAAATATTGTTTATTAACTTGAGTTGAAATGGGAACTTGAACTCAGGGTGTGTTCGGCTGCCTAAAAAACTCAAAAAAATGCAACTCGAGTTTCAACTTTATTCAAGTTTATGTTCTTTTAAGTTTGAACTCGAGTTTGGGACTAAAACTCGAGTTCAAGTGTCCCCTTCAACTCGAGTTCAGAAATTCAAACTCAAATTAATGAACATCATTTTTTCTATTCTTAAAAATGCTATAACTTTTTCGTTTTATTCCTGATTGAGATGATTTTTTTTCTATGCATTGACAACGAAAAAATGAATAAAATCCCACCTATATACCCTATAAAAATTTTTCATCAACATTGAGTTTTTATTAAAATACTGTCTAAATACAAATTTAAGTTTTGACTCATTCAAACACAAACTCAAAAAAAAATTCGTATCTCAAACCATAACTCAAATGTACACAACCAAACACAAACTCAAGTTACAACTTTAACTCAAGTTATAACTCAAATTCAACTCAAAAACTACACTCAAATCACACTCTAAAAGAACATACCCTCATATTTTAGCCCTAAACTTAAGTTTAAATTCAAGTTCAAACTCAAATTTAAACTCAAATTTTATAAAAGAATATGAAATTAAATAAAATTGTAACTTAAGTTCAAACTTTTTTTGAGTTTTGATCCAAAAAGAATAAGCACTATTTGTATGTGAGAGCCTTTTACTGTAGTAAAAAAGTTAGATGTGATTGTTTGTGAGAGTTTTTTACTATAGCAAAACTCGAATTCTAAACTCGAATCAGCGAAACGAACGAGACCGTCACGTGTGTATTTGATCTTTGGTGTTTTTTATGTGCGGACTCCTCTTTTTTTTTTTTATAGTATTTTATTGAGTTCATTCGTAGAACCAATTTATTTGTTTGTACTGCATTTTGTGCAATAAAAGACCATATGTGAATTGATGTATATCGTTTCATTTTGAAATATATATGTTTTCCCAATTCGCTTCAAAAGAATGTGAATTCTTTTATGTTTACTAAAATGCAGCTACCTGGAGATCCCTTTTTTTTTCTCACTTTTTTTATTTTGTTTTCCAAATATGAACACGAAATATCTTGAATCATATTGTATAGATAACAAAGAATTAATTAATATGATGCTGACTTTTTTTCCCGGAAAACAAATACATGTGCCCCGCACATACACCACATACGCAAATTAATTCATATAATATTAGATGGTCTTATAATTAGTTAATTATAGGAAGAAAGAGGGAAATAGATAAAGACTTGAGATAAATTAAAATTAATAGGTCAATAATTTATATAAGTTAATAAATATGCTAAATTACTGTTTTCGTCAATAACTTGTCTGGTTATGAACCATAACTTAACAAGTTATTGTCCATAATTTATCTGATTATAAACCCTAACTTGACAAGTTTATCCATAACTTATCTAGTTATAAACCATAACTTAACAAGTTATGATCTATTAATTTCTATAACTAAAAATTGGCCTATATACTTTCTTAAACTTTTCATATTGACTTATTTTCTACTATTTTCCTTAATTATATTATTTTATTATCTGATCGGTGACAATTATATATATATATATATATGTATGTATATATATATTATTCGCTGTCCATATGTTGGTAATTGTAACATGGTCGCAGGATACGTGTGGGAATTTCACGAAGTAAGCTGAACATGCATGTCTATTATTCGGCATAATTTATTTTTTTCTTACAGCTTAAGATAATTATAATATATATATATATATATATATCGGCCAGCTAATCAAGATATAGAAATATTATAAACAGAGAATTTCTTAATCATTTATTTATTGGAATAGATATGATCAGATCTGTAGGCCATGTGCAGCTGTGATGTGTTCATGATCTTATATATATGGAGAGATATGAATCACACTTTTATTCTTTTTTGGTTTTGATAAACCATATTATATGCTCAGACTTATGTTCTTAAACTAATATGTTTTGCATGTTTCACATGTCCTTTGGTCTTTGCTATCTAGTTCAAGATGAAGACATCCGTGCGTCGACGTGGACCCTCCAATTATTATATTTAAATGGGTGGACAGCCAGGCTTTGCTGCTGAGTCATAAATTAATTATTCACACACACACACACATAATAACATATATATATATATATATATTAGGCCCGTTCACTTCGGTGATTCGAGTTTGTAATTCGAGTTGAGATGTGATTTTGTGTGAGAGCTTTTTACTGTAATAAAAAAGTTAGATGTGACTATTTCTGAAAGCTTTTTACTGTAGCAAAACTTGAATTCTAAACTCGAATCGGCAAAATAAACGGGGCCATTATATTATATATTTTTCTGCGTCCTAGCAAATATATGTCATCTACCAGTTAAGTACCATCTCTAATTACACTTCGCTCTAATTAGAGGAGTAAGAGTAAGATTTACTGTCTCAGTAGTTATCTTTTTAATTGATTTTTGATATCTCATGAATTACTTTGAGTATTTTTAATATTTTATTTTTATTCGTGTGATTAGGTTCCTAAATTTAAATTACATGACAAATAATAATAAAGAGACAAACACCAAGACAAGAAAACGGGGACATCAGATCTAGACTTAAGAGTACGGTAACGAGTAAGCTCTTTTAGGGTTCCCTCGTCTAGGATATCTAGGAAAGAGAATCAATTTGGCTCTTACCAACAGCTTGACGCACTATCTTCTTTTAAAGTTCAACCCTTGAGCTAAATACGGCTATAAAAAAAAAAAAAAAAAACGGACCGACCCCATCGTCTCCACCTTATAGGAACTCCGTGTACTTAAAAAGTAAATATTTATTTTTATAACCTACTACTAATTATAAATATCATTGCGGTTCTAATTAAGTTTAAGTATTTTCTCACATTTTTTTTCTTTCTTTTCAAGGTACACGGTTTAGAAGGGTGATTTTATATGTCAAGAGACATGAAGTATATTTAGGGGAAAATGATAATGCGTATTTTTACTGAATTAGAACGTCTATACTTCAATAAAAGAAAATATATTAATTTACTAACCACAAAGAAAATATTAAAACACAACTTCCCCATATAATTATCAATTACAAAGAGCTAGGAAATTGGCCCCACTAGTCACTCATTGAAAGTTTACAAATGGCGTAGGTAAGTTTAGAGTACTTCTAGAAATTGCAATCAAAGGCAAATTAAATTAAGAATTAGAGCACATGACTAACCTTTAGAACTCTTGAATATGTATTAATCTTTTTTATTAAAAAAAGAAAGAAAGAAAAAGAAATCTACATTAATCTAGCGCAGCTCAATGGAACACTTTGCCCACTAGTCATAACAATATTTAAAGCAAATTTAGTTTTTCTTGGGGAAAATTTAGTAATTTATTTAGCTATGTACGGCTTTACATATTTTGTATAAGAAAATCTTTTTTTATACTTTCTTGTTAAACTGGAACAACGTGATTCCCGTGTATCATTATTCATATATGCAGGTCAAAATGTGACGGTTCACATACTCTTTCAATTTCATAATTGTATATATATATATATGTCTCGTTTAGTTTGTTAATTTGAGTTTTTAATTCGAGTTGGGATGTAATTTTATGTGAGTGTTTTTTACTGTAATAAAAAAATTAAATGTGACTGTTTCTGAGAGCTTTTTACTATAACAAAACTCAAATTATAAATTCGAATCAGCGAAATAAATGAAACTATATATAGTTCAAACACCGACAAACATGTAAATATATATTCTATGATAAATTATTGATCATATGATTCATATCATATTAATTCCATTGATTTGCCATGTTGTTTGAATAGAATAATGATAGTGATTGATGCGTTGGGACTCTCTCTTGGCTTTTTCTCAATTTATCCTTGCTTAGATAATTACCTACCAACCAACAGATTGATATTATTGATGGAAGTTTTCTTTTATCTCAGTCTCTCCTTTTCTTATGCAATCACGTCCTAACCGGTTTCTGTCACAAACAATTAGAGGATCTCCCACGAGATTTTTTTGTCAATTTGTCTTTGTCACTTTGCTCTCACAAGAAGTTTTGTTGCGACAACTCAAAGCTGAAAAATTAAGAAACTAAATTAAGGTCTCATTTATTTCACTGATTTAAATTTTTAATTTTAATTTTATTACAGTTAAAAGCTTTTATAAAAAATTATTTTTAACTTTTTTTACTACAGATAAAAACTTTCACATAAAATCACATCTTAACTCAAATTAAAAACTCGATAACCAATCATATTGTAATAACCTCCAAAGGAAAAAGAAATCATGTTTAAATATTATTTTCATGACAGCTATATAGTTATTATTACTAATAATAAGTGAAACGTTAATGCCAAGGAAAACCAATAATATGTTTATTTTACAAAAATAATAAATTAATGTATCGCTATTAACAATGTTTAGTCTCTAAGTTACAGACATCGTCATTGAACTTTTAATTTTGTCAATGGTCTTTAAACTTTTTTATTTTTGTTTTTGTTTTTTTTAATTTTTTTAGTTCTTGACATTAAAATTGATTGAAGGATATCTGAAATTTAACAGAAATAATCACATCCGTATTACATAATAATTAACGATATTACAGAAATTTTTACATTAAGTGCAAATTTTTCTAGTTTTCAAGGTTTTTAACAATAGTAAAGGGGGCATTTTTCATTGATTGAAATTATTTTTTGAAAATTTCATGTTATCACGTAATCCACACATGAGTATAGCTCTATTAAATTTCAGAAATACGTCATTAATTTTATTGTTTGGGCTTGAAACTGTTAAATAATAAAAGTTATAAAAAAATGTTAAAATTATAAGTTTAAGGACTAAAATAATGTTAAAGGGCTTATATATAGTGCTAATAAGTAATGGCCCTTTCGAGAATTATGAAACATTGGTTGTGTTTGGAGTTATTTTTGTTTTTATTTTTCACGTTTTTCAAAAAAAAAATAAAAATAGGAGAGAAATAACGTTTGACACAATTAAAGCTAAAAAAGGAAGTGAAAATGATATTTTGATTTAGTGTAAAATGAGAGATAAATGAAAAATGAATTTTTTCATTTTTTGTTTCTGTTTTCTCTTCTCTCGAGCAGAGAGAGAGACATTAATGGATTTTTTTATACTAAAAACAATCTTTTAATAAAACTATCAAACGCATTTTCAAAAATGATTTCTATATGAAATTGAAAACGTTTTCATTTTTATTTTCATATAAAAAAATAAAATTATTTTAAAACGAGTTTCAAACGCACTCATTATTTCACAAAGTATTCATGTTCTTTTAGCAAATAATAATAATAATAATAATAATAATAATAATAAAAGACCAATACTTGTAAGTGGTTTATTAGAGTGATATTTATTGCCATGCCATTAATCAATTTCATGTTTGTTAATGCATAATAAACACAATCGAACTTCCATGGGATTAAAAAAAAAAAAAACCGATACAAACAGAAAATGATCCTTAATTAAACCATTTATTCGATGCAATAAATGGCCATATGTTACGTAAAATGAAATATAAAAGGAAAACTGTAGTAAATACACATGAAATTATAAGTAAAACGTTAGCAATTTTTTTTTCATTTTGCGGATATAATTTCATAATTTGTTTTATTTATTTATTTATTTATTAATCATGCGTTTCTTTCATTTTGCTCATATGAACGTTAGCAAGTTTTATGCAAAATAAACGTCTTGATAAGAAGATAAATCCAAATAATTGGAGTACTCTCGGTTATCGTTCATTTTATAAATTTGAGTTTTTAATTCGAATTGAGATATGATATTTTTTAAGAGCCTATTTAGTTCGCTGATTTGAGTTTTTAATTCGAGTTGAGATGTGACGTTATATGAGAACTTTTTACTGTAGCAAAAAAATTAGATGTGACTGTTTCTGAGAGCTTTTTACTGTAACAAAACTCGAATTCTAAACTCGAATCGGTGAAATAAACGGGGCAAAAGAGTTTTTAACTATAGTAAAAAAAATTAAATGTGATATTTTTAAAAAAATTAAAAATTAAAAATTTAAATCAGCGAACAGATTAAACTAATTTTTAAAAAATTATGAATATTTATGAAAATATCTATCTATCTTATACGTTAAAAAAAGCTCTATTAGTAAAGTTATATTTAGTTCAACTTTATGTACGTTTTTATCGATGTGGTTCCTACATGGCACTGAAACCTCCTCTGATTTAAAGAAGTTGAAAATTTTGGCACATCACGAACGAATTTAGGGCATTTTCGTCAAGTCAAAAATTGATTTCCAACTGTAGGGGAATGAATCATCAGGGGTGAAGGACAGAGGGAGTTGGTGCTGAAACTAAAAAGGTAACTGAAAACGTCGGGGAGAGAGAGAGAGAGAGAGAGAAACAGCAAGAAAATGTACAGTTTTCTTGAAAAGCTCGGTTCTCTAGGAAGTAGTCGCTCTGAAACAATCTCTTCAGTTTCGGAGGACAACAACAACGGATCAATGGCCACCATCATCGTACCTGATGTCGTTCCTTCTCCCGTTGAAGACTGTCAACGCCTCCACAAAGCTTTCGAGGGTCTCTCTCTCTTCTCTCTCTCTCTCTCCTCTTTCATTTCTATAGATTATTTGTAGTGTTTCTTCTTCTCTGTTTTCTTTCTCAGCTCTCTGCTTTTTTTCCTTCCGCTAATCATTCTTTTTGCACTAATATTTGAAACTTTTGTGAACACAAACAAATTTATTAATTATAGCCAATTTTGTTTACATCTCGCAGATTTTATGCTATTTTATTTCATTTCGTTTTGTTTGTTTATTGTTTTCCAGCCCCAGAGAAAGTGATTTGCAATTGAAGTTTGTTTTTTTTTTCCTTTAATTGTTGTTTTTTTTTTAATCCTGAACGTTTAGGATTAGGAACGGATGAGAAGGACTTAATAAAGGTATTAGGACACAGAAATGCAAGCCAAAGGAAGGAAATTAGAGAGACGTATCTGCAGCTTTATAATCAATCCCTCATTGATGCTCTCCAATCTGAGCTCTCCGGAGATTTTAGAGTATAATTTTCTCCATCCTTTTTTTCTTCTCTAATATATATATATATATATATTGCAAAGAAGAAGTATTCATATATGTATGTGTTTTTTTTTTTTTTTCTATGTGCATTGTTTTATTATCTATTGGTTTTGGTGCTGAATTGAGGATGCTTTTTTTTTTTTTTTTAAATGCCCAACATCTCCATGAAATTCTAAAGAAATTTGTGAAATTCAATTGTTGATGGGAAAGAGAAAGACTAAGGAAGGAAAAGGGAGAGAGAAACACAATTTAAATACTCTTCTAAACTCGAATCGGCGAAATGAAGGAAGCACTGTACTATTATTCTTGTCTCACTCTTTACTGCAAAGATAAATGGTAAATCATTGTCTTCTGGTGATGACGTTTTTTAAATGATTTTGTTTTTAATATAAAAATAAAAACAAGATTGTTTTAAGAATCATTTTAAAATTGATTTTAAAATTGTATTTAGTTGATTTTTTAAGAGATTATTTTAAGTATAATGAAAAAATAAAATTGTGTTTTGTTATAATTATTAATTAATATATTATAACATTATTGATAAATATTAAGAAATGAAAACATAAAAAAGAAAATAATTTTAAACCGTTTTTTAATTCTTTCACAAAAATTATTCTTCTTGTTTTTTATTTTTATTTTCGTTTTCATTTTCAAAATATTTATTAAATAAACACGGTTTGAAGACCGTTTTCATTTTCACACTTTAAAAGGTATGTAAAAATATTTTTAAAAACAAGCAAAAATCAATTTCAAATGCACTCATGCTACTCTCCTATGTTCCTTTTCCTTTTTTTCTCCTTTAATCATACTTGAGAAAAGTTCTCCCTTATCTCTTCAATGTGTCTTTTTTTTTTTTTGAAAAAGGTACGGAAGTCTGTTTAATATTTATTCATTTATTTATTTTCTACGAATAAACTCCTATTTCTAAAAATTATAACTCATACCTCAATTTGAATTTTTTGCAAATACTACCTTTATCACCGTCATATGGGGAAAAAAAAGTCAAAATTCCAAAAATGACCTTATTAAACCTTATAGTTGTGCCATATAAAGCCTTGCAAGCACACATCCTCCAAGATGCCTATTATTGTCCTAATATTTTAAGAAATCAGCTCTTAATTAAAAACAAAAAAGCTACTGAGTTGGTTTACTTGTTTTGTTTCCCTCAAAAAAAAAAAAGAAAAAAGAAAGAAGATGCCAGCTGTTTTGTAATTTTATTAAAGGGTATTTTTTACATTTCACTGGATAATTTTGAAACTGCAAAGATTTCACATGATGATGAATTAGAGTTGTAATGTAATGTACTTGGGAAGAATTTGGCTGATCCATGAACAATTATGAATCACTATATCATCATTGCTATTCTGGAATAACACCATAAGTTATATCTCTTCTAAGTGATTTTTGCAAATGGGAAATTTTTTTAGCATACAAACTGGGCATAAAACTAACTGGTTTCTGATTTGAATGTATGTTATACAAGGACCTAGTTCATTTAAATGCATTGGTCTGTGTTATGATATCTCTAGCATTGATGTGTAACAGAAAGCAATTGTTTTGTGGACAATGGATCCTCCTGAAAGGGATGCGAAACTGGCGAATGAGGCCCTGAAAATGTGTAAGAAAGGCGTTAAATACCTCAAAATCATAATCGAGATAGCGTGTGCAACATCTCCGGACCACTTGATGGCTGTGAGGCAGGCATACTGTTCTCTCTTCCATTGTTCATTCGAAGAGGACATTGCATCCCATGTTTCTTCCCTTCCTCTTAGAAAGGTAAAAGCATAGTGTCTTAGAAACTTTGATATTAGCCAATGACAATGGATGCAGTTAGTTTGAAGTGAGATATGTTTGAATGTCTGCATATTTTGGTCTGATTTATAACTTTTACTTGCAACTTATTCTCTAATCTCTCCTGTGCTTTAGAACAATTCAAAGTAACCAAGAAGGTTACTTCAAATAATATATAGTAGGAGACTATTCCTTCACTTGAGATGTGCATATTACACCTTAAGATTACACTATTTGTGATTTACTTCCGCATTAAATCTCTGATCTGCAAGATTCTCAATAAGTTCTGGCTCTCAAAACCATTACATGATGTTTCAGTTAGTATGTGTTTGACTAATAAATGAGTAACTTGATCAATAAGTGCAAGAAAAGTAGAAACATAAGTAAACTGATTTTAATAGTATGCCAGTCGAATGGCATTTATTATTTACATCCATTTGAAACAAGTTATATTAGAGTTGAGAAGAAAAGTGAGAGAGAAGAATTGCACTTTATAAGGTATTAGGCTTCCAGGTTACCCTGTTTAAGTGGTGTGGCCCAATATGCTTATATGGCTATGATTATATTTGTATTTAGACGATTTGGGACTAGAGCATTTTACCCTTAACACGTCCCTGCAAGATGGTGCTCTGTTAGGAGTCACCAATATTGTATTTTTGATGGATCGACCCAGCTCGTTTTAGGAGGTGGGCCAACAATAATTTTATACTTTAGCAAGTTATTTGCCTTGAGGTTAAGGCTTGAATAAATTCACATACATTTTTATAACTTCCTTCCTCTCAAAACAAGCCTTTGACATTTGTGCTTCTATGATTCAGTCTGACAAGGAGGGTATAAAAGATGTATCTTATTGACATTTAACATGCATATTTCACAGCTACTAGTTGGTCTAGTGAGCTCCTATAGGTACGAACGAGAGGTTGTGGATTTAGCTATTGCCAATTCGGAGGCATCGACGCTAAATGAAGCTATAAAGACAAAGAAGTTAGATCAAGACCATGTTGTATGGATACTCAGCGTTCGGAATTTCTATCAGCTAAAAGCAACCTTTGAATGTTATGAGAAAAACTATGGAAACGCCATTGACAAGGTAATTGCCTCAAGAAAGTATTCTTTTTGGTCCTTTTGTATTTATTTTCATTTTGGGGAGAAATCATTTGGCAAATTTTCTGGACAGGACATTAAGAGCAGTGGGAAGGGTGATCTGCAAAATCTATTGGGAGCAGCCATTTCTTGCATAGAATTAACTGAGAAACATTTTGCAGTGGTAAGATCATTCCCTCCGTACAAACAAAATCAGATTATTAGTAGTTTGTGGCTCTGATATTAACTAAATGTGAAACTTTAGTCCTAACGAGAGTGTTGCTCTATTTGCATTGTCTGTAATGGAACTCTTGAGCTGTGTTTGGTAAGAGGGGAAGAAAATAGGAAGAAAAGAACGGTATATACAGGTGAGGAAATGGAGAGAATGGGAAGCAACGTTCTCTTAATTGTGTTTGGTATGGGCTCCCTCCTTTAATAATCTATTGATTTTGGGAGAGATTAAAATTGGGGTTCTTGAAGGATTTCAAATCTCCTTAATCTCTTTCCTAGTCTTTTCTCTCCTACCAAACAAACATGGATCCCAAAATCCTTCCATACTCATAAATTGCTTTTGCAACTTGCAAACAGTCACTAATCTCCTTTATACTTCCTCAATGTGAGAGAAAGCCGACAAGAAACAGCAAGTGTACGACGATGTGAAATGAGATCCATAAGTGGTAACCCAAGTAAACCTCCCTTATTCCTAGGATAGGGAACCGTGGCGCAAAGAAAGTATTAGACTAGTCACAGCCTGATTTTTTCTGTTGTAGCACTATGTTATATGGCCGAAACTCTCCAACTTTCGAAGAATTTTTAAGGCACTCTTCGACAAGTCAAGGAAGAAAATCAAATGTGACAAATGGGAATGGGATTCTTCGCATATGTTCATATAGTAATTTATACCTGGTAGCTTAACTTCACATATTCGGCCATTACTTGGTGCAAATCTTATTCAGTTGACTGTTAGATAGGTTGATGTAAGCTGTAAATAAATAACGATTACGGGCACTTGTTGAGAATTATGGATGGCCAAAAGTTCAATATTTTACTTGGAAAACCAGGAATTAGGAAGCTACTACTCGAATCAACATGGATTCTTAGCATCAGATTGTCTTTCCTTTTTGAGTCTCGTTCTCTCCCACTCCAGTTTGCTTTTCTTTTTGTTACTTCGAAAGTAGCTGCCTCAGCTTCAGCCACTCGAATTTTCGACATTCCTTTTTATTTCTCATCAAACGAATGGCATCTTCTTCTGGAAATCTTAGCTACTTAGCATGATATTGGGGAGTCTCGTTCTCTAGTCTTCATTTACAGTTTTCAGCGTGAGCTGTTATTTCTTGATATGGAGAACTGAAGTATCTTGTTCTAACAACCATCTTTTACTTGAACTTTCCTTTGTTTATGGTTAACTGTCACCAGGTTATCAAAGAATCCGTTGCTGGGCTTGGAACCGATGAAGACTCCCTAACTAGGGGTATTGTGACTCGAGCTGAAATCGACATGGTGAGAATCAAAGAGCAATATCGCCTCCTCTACAAAGGCAGCCTCGACGCCGATGTGATTGACGACACGTCGGGAGACTATAGAGACTTCTTGATGACCTTACTTGGAAAAGGAATCTAATGCATTCAACGCATAAGCACCTCTGCTTTCATGTCTTTGGTGGTGACCTTTATAGTGGCATTTGGAGTCAAAAGTTCTATGGCTGTGTAAGAGAAATAAAAGGTTGAGACCTTGAGATTATGTGATTATTCCAAAATTGGTCATTTGTAAAGAATGTTCAAAGGTTTGTTATTCCTTCATCATACTTAGACTTGGAAAAATTATTTGCATGTGTTACTTAATGGGAACTGCAGATGAATCTCAGTATTACTTGTACAGTTGGTTGCAATTTAATGAATATATTTAGGCCTCGTTCACTTTACGGATTCGAGTTTTCAATTCGAGCTGAGATGTGACATTTTCTGAGAGCTTTTCATTGTAGCAAAAAAAGTTAGATGTGACATTTTCTGAGAGCTTTTTACTGTAGAAACTTAAAACTGAAAACTCAAATCGGTAAAATGAACGAGGTCTTAGAGCACAAAATTAGACAGACTCTATGCAAATATGTGGAAAAAGCAGACCTTTTGTTATAATTAATATTTATTTTTTAATGAATAGGACTTCATTAATCATAAAACATAGAAGTAATAAGAGAAAAGTGAGCTAAGCTCGATGTTAGGAATAACCTTAACAGTGCATTTGGTAAGAATGAAAGAAAATAGATAAGAAACAAAGAGTGTGTTTAGAACTCGTTCTAAAATGATTTTGTTTTTTGTATGAAAATGAAAATGAAAACGTTTTCAATCTCAGACAGAAATCATTTTTAAAAATTCATTTGGTAGATTTATTAAGATATTATTTTCAGTGTAAAAAAACTCATTAATGTGTCTCTTTCTCTCTCTCTACTCGAGAGATGAGAAAATGAAAACAAAAAATAAAAAACGACTAAAAGTCATTTTTTATTTCTCTCTCATTTTACACTAAACTAAAAAATTGTTTTCATTTATGTTTTTTATCTTTGTTGCGCCAAACGCTGTTTTGAAAAGTTTTCATTTTTTTCTTGAAAAATATAAAAAATAAAAATGGAATTAATTTCAAACACGGCCAAAAGGTATATAACTTTTCAAGTAAAATAAATAAATAAAAAAAACATAAAAAAAAACAAAGGTATGTAACTTAATTAAGTGAGGAAAGTGTGGAGGCACGACGATGATAAAGCCCTGAATTTTTATCTTGCGTAAGTTCACTTTAATTTTCTTGACTGTTTTCCCAATTGTATTAAGTGAAATTAAGCATCTTTTTACATATACTATCGTTAAATCGGCCCGTTTAGTTCGTTGATTCGAGTTGATATGTGATTTTATGTGATAGTTTTTTACTGTAGTAAAAAAGTTATATGTGACTGTTTCTGAGAACTTTTTATTGTCGTAAAACTTAAATCGGTAAAATGAACGAGACCTACAAATGTTAGAATTATACTCTAAAATTGGAGTTCGCAATTCAGGATCAGTGACAATTCTCTAAAGATGGTAATCCACCTTATTTGATTTAGTATCATTGTCACGTAATTTTATTGGAAAATTTGCTTGATTTGAATTTAAGAAAAACGTGTACAGCTGTACAATTGTGGATAATGAGAGATTTTAGGAGTTATCTAGGCCTCGTTCATTTCACCGATTTGAGTTTTCAGTTTTAGGTTTTTACAGTAAAAAAACTCTTAGAAAATATCACATCTAATTTTTCTGCTACAGTGAAAAGCTCTCACGAATTGAAAACTCGAATCCGCAAAGTGAACGAGGCCCTAGTTGATATAAGAATGCCTGATTTGTAATTTTGTGTACAGGGATAAATATACTCTACAATGTAACATTTTATTCAATTAATAAAATTCTTTTTTCACCTTCACTACCCCATAAGAATTAGAGAGTCTTCCGCCTTTATTTTGAAATAGTTTACAATTTACAATTAATAGTTCATTCTTATCTTTATTTTGACAAATCTGACCGTAAAAATCTCGTTGTCTACACACGACTTCATCATAAGGCTAGAGTTCAAACCCCTACCTCATAAGCGAAAAAAAGTGAAACAAACCGTTTTGTTAGGGGTATAAGAAAAAATGTGTTTAAGTAGAAACAAATTTGAGAATAATTATTTCAGTAAGGAAATTAGAAGGAAAAAATTGAAATTATTAGCACAACTTAAAAAAAAAATACCTTTTAAGAAAACCACATGAAAAGAATATTTAAGTAAAAGCACATTTGGGAAAATATATTTTAATTGGGTAATTAGAAAAGATATTAAATAAGATATAAAATAAAGAAAATACACGTCACAATAATTTTTTTAAAAATAAAATTTTGAAAATGACACATTTAAAAGTACATAATATTTTAGGGTCGTTTGTTAGATATATTTTAACTCAAATTATTGATTCTAACACAGTGTTTTCCTTTCACAAAAAATTTAAATTTTAAACGTTAGAATCAAGAATCATGGTTTGAGTGTACCTTCTAAACAGACCCTTAATACATAATCTTAAAAAGGAAATAAAATTAAGATTAAAACGAATAAATAAATAAATTTTAAGATAAAAATAAAAACTAATAAAATAAAGGACGCAAAATGGGAGGCTTTCGACCAAAAACGTGATTGGTCAAACCGTATTTGATAAGCAATCGTGAAATTTTCCAATTTTAAAAGACAAAAAGGAACATATTTAGGGCCCGTTTAGTTCGCTGATTCGAGTTTTTAATTTGAGTTGAGGTGTGATTTTATGTGAGAGTTTTTTATTGTAGCAAAAAAGTTATACACTACAAGAAAAAGGGGTTTTTACGACGACAAAAAGTCATCGTAAAAACCCGCATGTCGTCGCAAATAACGTTTTTTGTGACGACACGACGTCGCAAATTTGTCGGTGCAAATAATTCGTCGCAAAAACTCTTTTTGCGACAACATAGTGTCGTCGCAAATATATTTGCGACGACAATTGTCACTAATACGCCGTTACAAATTTCTCGTGATATGATCCATTTTTTGCGACGACATTTCAAATTGTCGTCGCAAATAATCTTATTTTTTTACGACGACAAGTCTAAAAAAGTCGTCGCAAAAAACTGAAATTAATTATTTTTTATAATTTTTTAAAAATGGCAATTAATTAATTTTTAATATTTTTAATTAAATATTATTATGTTACATACTGAATAGAATTTATTAAGATACATTAAAAGTGAAATATAAATTAATATTAAAAATAATAAATCTAAATAAATTTATAAAATATATTATGAATACTACATGAAGTGCATATATAATGTTCAAAAAAATATAAAAGTCTAAATAAAGTGAAAAATAAAAAAGTACATATAACGGAACTAATCATCTAAGTTAGCAGCATCACCAGCATCTGAATCATCATCAGGACTGTCATCATCTGAAGGAGGCAGAGGAGCGTCTAGGTCAACAAGTTCTGGACGATCAATCGTAGGTAATTAGATGTTGGGCTGCAATTTAGCTACCAACTCTAACACCTTCACCTAATTCTCATCAATCTTAACTTGTTCCCGATACGATTTCTTTAAATAACAACTCATACGTGGGTCAGGTTAAGCCGATGATGTTGCGTTCGAGTATGAACTAGCAGATGAAGGAGAAACCCCAGAGTAATGCTTTTGGGAGAGCGTCGGACCCACTCTTATCTTATGTCCTTTACGCATGCCAAGAACTTGCACTAAAACCCCATGCTCGTCAAAGGCGAGTCTAGTCGAGCTTGAAGTAGACTATGTTCTCTGCGTTTGTCTCTCTTCCTCCAGGGTGTTTTACATAATAAGACATTATAATTGTTTATACGTATTCTAAAACCACTATTTCAGTATAAAAAAATTTAATATGAAAAATAAAAATACTTACAAAAGTCTGTTCCGCTTGGGGATTAACCCAAGAGGCCCCGCGGTGATGCATATCCCCCCAATTGTCTATGACAGACATTGACTCTTGGGTCTCCGTACTGACCTGTCAAATAAATTACATTTGTTAAAATTCTTAAATTCTAACTAAATTTCGGCAACATAACGGCTTATTTTTCATATGATTCAAAAATCTAAACCTGTAAAAAAATAACTTTAAAACATTTCGGCACACCGTAGCTGCAAGATGTGCCACCCAGAACAATAATCACAAACATATAAGTACAATAATGAAGTCAAAAAATAACTTTAGAATAATGACTTCGTTTTAATGAAGTGGAAAAAATAACTACTAACCTTCTTATTGCGATGCCGAGAGTACGATATCCGACCATGTAAGCTTGGATACTCCTGGTTGCTACGATTAGTTTTATTTGTCTCTAATATTTTCTGTTTATGATTAACTATAATAAGTAATAGTTACTTGAAATTATGTATAAAAAACATCAAGTTGTAACAAATCTATAATTACTTGAAATTTGTCACCGGAGAACCTATCACAACAACGATCCCAATGAAGTGGATTCCTCATGTTACTCGGGAGACTGTCTCTACCATAGCGTTTGAAGTGGCGGGGTAGGGAACTTTTTTAGTCCTTGTAGTACTTTGCTGCCTCCCTATCAACTACGGACCTCAGAATACCGTTCTTATAGTTGTAGTCGATGTTAAACCAGTTCTTGCAAAATAATTTCACATCGTTAAAACGCATTGTTGTGCTTAACTTTAGTATAAACTATACAAATTATTAAGCAAAACAAATACCGGCATCCGGTTCTGAATTGTCCTATTGTCTATGTCGCTAATGTCATTCCAAGCATCGTGGAAGGGCTCGCATATGTCCCTGGTATGAATACCAACTGCACTATCAAACCAGGCACCATATTTACCAAGCGTCTTCCAAGTACCTCTCGCCTCATCAAATTCTACTGTGATTTTTCCGTCTTGAAGGACATTTTGGGCGATTTCATAACCTTTCGCCCCACCTCGACCTCTACGTTGTCGAGGTTCAGGTGCTGTAAGCATATGTAAGCATTTCAAATCAACATATACTACTACATTTATTTATTATATGATAGAATGGGAAAAAAGTCAGAATAACATACCCGACTCACAGAATACGGGGAGTCTGTGAGGACCGGAAGGAGGCTGCGCTCCTCCTGAAGAGCCAGCACAAGTCGCTACCGGACTTGCCATGAATGCCTGTGAACTAATTCATATTAATAACAATATTTATAAATTCACAGAATATCATAATATTAAAACGAAATCATGAGAAAAACAGTAATTACTATACATAAATTCTCGTTTTCTAACTAAATTTCGGCAGCATAACGGCTTATTTTTCTTATGATCCAAAAATCTAAACCTGTAGAAAAATAACTTTAAAAGATTTTGGCACACCATAGCTGCAAGATGTGCCACCCAGAATAAGAATCATAAACATATACTAAATTTCAACAATATAAGAAAAGCATAACTCAAATATCAAAATCATAATCCTGAATGCTCACAACCAAAAACTACAACAATTTTAAACTAAAAGTACAATAAATATAAAAAATTTACAAAGTTCAAACCCACTAAACGGGGGCTGAAAATAGTGGGATTACGTCGGAGGAACCGTGCAAACAGCGACGAATGCAAAAAATTAAACGCCTACATCAAATTGAAACATCTAACATAATTTTCAAACACCAAAATTAACATTTTATTAACATCTAGAGTAACATATAGACACAATTCTTCATTAATCAATGCAACTTTAAATTTTCACATTCTCGGAACCATAAAAAATGACTAAACTCGAACAAAATTCCCAAACAAAATCCCTAATATTCAACTCCTAGTGGATCAAAATTCTCATAACTCAATCCAAACACATACTCGATAAGCAAAATAAGAGCAATAAAATTTTCTCTAACGTGCACGTTGGATCTTCCATTTTCCATTTTCTTCTTCCATTTTCTCGGCAACCAAACAAAATTTACAAAAACAAAAAAAGGAGAAAACCCAAACCTCTTCGAAATCCTGGTGGGGGTGGGGTGGCGGGAGCGGGACGGCGGCGGCGGCAGGAGAGGGGAAGAAGAGAGAAGGGATCGGAGGAGAGAGAGAGAGAAGAGGGCCGGCGGCAGGGGCGGCGGTGACGGGGAGAGGAGGGAGAGAGAGAGATTTTGCAGGAGAAAGAGAGAAAACGTCGGGGGAAAATGAAGAAGAAGAAGATAAGGTATATTAGATCAGACTTATTTGCGACGACATTATCGTCGCAAATAATTTTAAAATGTCGTCGTAAATATCTCACAGCTAGCAATTATTTGCGACGACATTATATCGTCGCAAATAATTTTTGAGTCGTCGCAAATAATCATTTTTCTGGCGTTTACTTTTTGGTGAAATTTTAAAAAGATTATTTGCGATGACAAAGAGACATTTGCGACAACAAATGTCGTCGCAAATATCTTACTATTTGCGACGACTTATCATCGCAAAAAATGGATTACCTTAGTGCCAAAAATCCGCGCCATTGAAGTTTGCGCTCCAAAATTATTTGCGATGACATTTAAGTTATTAGCGACGACATGGTTACTTCATTTAACGGGAATTAATTGTGAGGACATGTCGTCGCAAATAACATGTCGTCACAAATATTGTATTATTTGCAACAACATTTGTCGTCGCAAAAAAAGTCGTCGCAAATGGCCTTTTTGTTATAGTGATACGTGACTGTTTCTGAGAGTTTTTTACCGTAGTAAAACTTGAATTCTAAACTCGAATCGATGAAATGAATGAGACCGGTTTCATTTACAGTTTTACTCATATATATATATATATATATATATATCATCACGTTAGTCTCTCACACTCTTTACCTTTTGGTTACGGTTTCAGATTCACTCTCTCACTCTCGCTCTTCAAAAAACTGAGCCTACAAATCGCTACCTTTTGGATGCCAGGAAAATGAACCTTTGAACCAAAAGGCATTCAATGTTTCTGGATTCCCGGGCTCTGCAGTTAAAAAAAAAAAAAAAAAAAAAAAAAAACTGTTATGACCTTTTTGAATTCGATGTTTCTCTCACTCTATATATTATCAGGTTTTTGAAATTCTTACCTTTTTGACTATAAGATTTGTAGGCTCTCTCACTGTCGCCAATGTCACACTACTATCAGACGCCGGAGAAGGTGAATCTGAAACTCTCTATTTGTTTCTCTCTCCTAGGTTAATTTTTCTACTTGTTTAGGCCTCGTTCACTTTGCGGATTCGAGTTTTCAATTCGAGCTGAGATGTGACATTTTCTGAGAGCTTTCACTGTAGTAAAAAAAGGTTAAATGTGACATTTTCTGAGAGCTTTTTACTGTAGAAACTTAAAACTAAAAACTCGAATTGGTGAAATGAACGAGGCCTAAGCAACTCTCGCGATTTCTCTACATCTGATTGTATCCCACGCGAATTTGCGATTTCCAATTGTTTCCATTTTCCTTTAATGTAAATAAATGCGTTTCATTTGGTCCTCGTTTCTTTTATTTTGATTGGAAACATCTACTTGAAAGAGGTTTGATGTTCTCATTTAATCTCTTTTCTATAATCAGCTGAACGAATGATTTTTTTTGTTGTAATTTTGTATTGTTGATAATATGTTTATAGGATATGTCCAAAAAATGATAAATATGTTTATAGAATACTAGGGTTCATATGTAGCTTAGCCATTCTAATGGCTATTTAATCCAGAATTTATATCGTAATCATAAATCTTAGCATCAGAATACAGATTCTGATCTGATAGTAAATCGTTGATCTACATTGTTAGCTTGAAACAATAGCCATAATACAAAATTAACAATAAACGAAATGAATGTCATGTTACATCTCTTACCTCTATATGTTACAACACAGAAACTGTGACCAAAGACATATGTTAAAAGTAATTATTAGATAAGATGTTGTTATTAAATATCTAGCAATCTAAACACACGTATGTGAGAAAGATGAGGGAGTTACAACCTCTTATACCATTAATATCAAATTGGTATTTTTTAACGAACAAAATGGTGAATCTAAAGAATTAAGAGCGGGACTTAAAAGAGATTAATATTACGATTTGAATTAGGATGTTGAAAGTTTTCATCAAACATGTTTTTTGGTCACTAATTTTATACAATCATCATTAAAATGAGCGATTGTAACTGTCTTGCAAATTGCGGAAATTCGTCAAAATTAGAAATCAGTTCAAGGTATAAATGTGCAAGTATATATCTTAAAACTGCGATATACATATTTCCTTTTACATGTCATCATAATATTTTTCAAAAGACATAAAAGGAATTGCATATGCTTGACGAACATGCACCATCTAAGGAAATGTTTTTTTTAAAAAGAATCAACCTTCAGAAAAGAGACGGGAACAGCCTTAAAAAATATAAGAATATTGTGTCGATTAATAAAGTTTAACGTGCGCGTCAATAACTCCAAAAACTAAAAAGCTCGTGTTGGTTTTTATAAACTAAAAAAAAAAGGAGATTTCTAAGGTAGGTCTTAAAATATTAAACTATTAGTAATTTTCTATCTTTAACCAGTAAAAATGTAATATAAACTATTTAAACTGTATATTTTTTTTTTTATTTTAATGTGATTTTGATTAGATTTAATAATCAGAAAAAGACACTTTCGGTAAGAGCCGAAAGGCAATGAGCGCCTAATTTCTACAGATTCAGTTTCTTAAAGAATAATAATCATGTTTATTCAATAGATAAAGAAAATGAAAAATTTATGGTAAGAAGCAAGGCAAATTAAAAAACAAAACAAAACAAAACAAAACAAAATGCCTCCAATGCAGCGCAACTTTGGACATTCATATATCATATCAAATTCGTATCAAAATGAAAAAAAAAAAAAAAGAACAAAAAAAAAAAACAAACAAATGTCCAAATATAACAAAAGATTAGGAACGCAACGCAGTATCGGGAAGGTACTTTTCGTACAATACAAACAAATTCACAAAAAAGGGGGCAAAATTATGTATATTTTTTTTTATCATTAGGCTTTCCAACTTCAAGTAAAATGTGATTCACAACGCTAGCACCTTCTCTCTCTCCCTCCTACTTTTGAGAAAAAAATAAATCTTTATTGATAGAGAAAGAGAAAAACAAAGAATGTATTTATTTTGTACAAAGAACCAAAAACAGCCCTTTTTCTCAAAACAAAGAAATAAGTAAAGCTCTTAATGAATATTTACATAATGAATTCTATACCCCCCCCAAAAAAAGCATAATATATCTCATCCTTTTCTGTAAAACATTCCTTGTATATTGGATTTGTATGAAACTTTTTAGTATAATGCACCTGAAGGATGGACCCCAGGATACTAATTTTAGCAAGGCATGTGGTTGGTCACATGATACAGCAGCTCCCTTGATCCCTATAGAAAAGGATGAGATATAAAATTTTGATGTTCCTAAGGTTATCTTCTGTAGTGAGTTTCTTTAATACAGATTAGAAGAATTCCTTAGTAAAGTACTGAAAAAAAAAATCGTACTTTTCGTTTTTGATATGATTCTAATGCGATCTGGCGGTAAAAAACTGTGTAATATCATTAGGGTATTCCATTTTCAAGTAAGAAATATTTGCACATACTTCTTTATGTCTCCGTAATAGCTCAAAGCATCCTCAAACTTAAGCCAGATTGGACCGGCATCCTGAAAATTGACATCCTTCGGCCCCACCATGTAAGCCTGGACTACAAACTGTGGAGTTCTTTCCCTGCATTTCAATTATTAGTCAAATTTAAGGGCCCGTTTAATTTGCTAATTCGAGTTGAGATGTGACTTTATGTGAGAGTTTTTTACTGCAGTAAAAAAGTTAGATGTGACTGTTTCTGAGAGCTTTTTATTGTAGCAAAACTCGAATCGGTGAAATAAACGGGACCTAAGTTAATCATGTATACCAACTAATTTAATCCCCCAAAAATAATAATAGTAATAACAATAAACCGCATACCTCCCTTCATATTCTGATAGCCATATGAAATAGGCTGTGCCGAAGTACATGGACACGAATGGTTTGGTTAAGTCCTCGACGGAATCAACCTTGTAGGCCCTGAAACCCAACTCCCTGTGCACAAGAACAATTTTTAAAGACACTTCACAAATTTGTTAACAATTATATATGAAGGGTTTGATTGAAATTTCTGCATGTGTTCATCTAAATAGTTCTAAGTGACATTGGACATACATGTAAAGCCAGAAAGCTGTAGAATAGTCCATTCCCATTATCCCAACACGTGGTCCGACACCATGGACAAAGCGCATGCTAACAACCTCCGCAAGAGCACAAAGAACTGTCTGCACCATTCGGTCTCAGGAATAAGATAGTAGCAAAATAGAAGGCAATAAAAAAGGAACTGCAGAAACATGATAACCGGCGAAGATACCACAGAAAATTCAAAAATGAAATGCTAGATATTAGATAGTTTCTTCTCCAAGCCACAGGTGAAAATTTTAACTATAGAAGTGCTAGCCTACATTCCCACTGTTCTTTTAACTAGTTGAAGTTTTATAGCTGACTGACTTGCAGAACTATCATATAAACGAATAGATTTTGCAGCCGAAAAGAAGACATGTCCTAAAATTTCTGGCCAAGTGAAAGAATTTCTATTTTGTTATAGAAAAATGAGCATATCGCTTTATCATTTGAAAATGTGGGTTCATGAGACCAACGGAAGTTAATACAGATACTTGGACCGAACAATCTAGTTCAGATTGCCTGAAAATGTTTGGACCAAATATATATACAAGAAGAAAATAGAATCAAAGTGGCCTGAACATGTTTGAACTTTGAAGGCTCGCAAAGGACTCACAAACTTGCAGCAAATTGAATAGCCACTCAATCCACTTGAAGTCAAGAATGAGTATCTAAAGAGAGAGCTTGAATAAGAAGTCTATATGAAGCTCCCACGTTCCCGGGCGTTGAATTTTATTTTTGCATTTCAAACCTATCAAACACTATACAACTGTCTAAAATGCAGTGAAGGTGGAACAAGGGAATAACCTTCTTGGTTGAGACCGCACATAAAAATGACATTGCCATAAAAGGACAAGGTAATATTTCCATTTATTTATGAAAAGAGCCGTATCCTTTGAAGCCAGAATTGATTTTCCTTGATATCGAACATAATGCATGAAGAGATCCTCAAAGAACCATAAACTAGTCTGAGAATTATTAGCACAGACTTCTACGGGATGTTTTATTTTTCCATATAAATATATTCGCTCAAAAAACCCCCAGAAGATGTTAATGGTAAATGAGAAGATCGGTTACGCAGAAAAAGTAAGATGTATGGGAATCTCATTTCAAAGAAGAGAGAGAGAGAGAGAGAGAAATGTTTCTTACAGGTTTGATTCCCTTTGAACTGAAGTGTTTGGAAAGTATGATTTCAGCGACTGCCTGAAAGAAGTCAAGATCATTCATGGTTCACATATTTCATATGCAGTCATACTCAGGTTCTTGTAGCAAAGATAGACGCTTTAATTGGAAAATTTTAATAGAGAAGTATAATTTTTCTTATATCAAAAGAACATCAACAATAATTTAGACTTGAATTCCCTGAAATTAGAATTTTGTTGACAGGTAATTGAAGGTGTAATGAAGACATTTGAACCTAATTACTTAAACCAAGCTTTAAATATTTGCCAATACGCTTCTTATGAAAATTCAGCCTTTGTTAGCTGCTAGCTTATTATTCATAAATATGAATGATGGTTTTGTACATTGATACATACCTTCAGTTCTACCAGTGAAAGATAAGGTCTCTTCATTTCATCATGGGAGAAGCGGACTTTTCCCTTTCTCTCTCCAGATTTGCTCCACTCCTTAAGAACTTCAGAATGATTCCACATCTCTTCCATGTCCTCAGCCGAAGCTCTGGAATCCCAGCATGTGTAAACAACATCTAATGCAATCAACCGGGTTAGTCATAAAGTGGAAAGGGAAAATAATGTTAAGAATAATAACGAACCCAAGTATTATATGGAACGTATATATATATAATAAACATCCTTTGTTGTTATTGAAATCACTACAAAGGAAACGAGTTTCAGGGGTCCTCAAGAATTACAAAACGGAAAGGAAACAACATCAAGTATCCAAAAAATCAAAACCACCATAAAATATTAGCGACCTTGTTGATAAAATGTACAATTAAGTGAAAAAAAAAAAAAAGAACTAAATCTCTCACAAGGGCAATTAAGTTAACCAAAAAAAGAATTTTGAAAAAGAAAAAAGAAGTAAAAAAGAAATCTGCCAGTAATTCCATCTTTTTGTTATTTGTATGGTACTCTATATTCTACTTCACTCAGAGATGGAGAAGAAACATGTGGATACCGATGTATGCGGTGCTGATAAAATCACCTGCTAAACCAAAATGGATAAATTGAAACTTTAAACAAAACTCTAGGTATTTTTGTAGCCCACTAGCCCTTATAAACCATGTTCAAATGTTGTAACAAACAAAGAGCTCAATGTGATTATTTTACTGCTCAAGAAAGATTGCATTTTTAAGGCCCAAACTTGTGACATTGTTTGGCATATGTTACAACAAAGATACAAAATATCTTTAAGCTCTTCCAGCAACTAAATGAAACGGCCTTTGTAATATGAAAAGAAAAGATTTAAAAAAAAGGGGAGGGAGAGAGAGAGAGACAACAACTTGAGTTTTGTGAAGATGACACAGAAGGAGCAGGAGATACAGTTGCAGAAGAAGCATCATTCAGTGACAGCCCATCTTCAGAAATTTTTCTGAATGGCAACAAAAAAAAATTAAAAATCAGCTTTCTAACATTGTCTGTCTTTTATCAAAAGCACTTTAGAGTGTTTGTAGTTACAGAAAGGAATCATATATTCCATATGTTTAGGTTTCTTGCCCACCAACCCCTAGGAAGGAAGAGAAAAGCAGTTTTCAACCAAAAAAAAAAAAAAAAAAAAAAAAAAACAGAGAAATGGAACATCCTTAAATTCCCTGGTCTTATTTCTCCATATGTCGTGAAGTTAAACAAAGAAGGGTGAAAGAGGTGGCGCTGACGTGTTCATCGATCATCGTCCATATAAAATAAAAAATAAATAAAATTTAAATTACAAGCTCCTTCCTCAAAGTTGATGCCTGACCCAATTTAGTCCTTGAAACTACTTTTTCAAAAAATTTAAACCTACACTTGATTACTGTGGCAAGTAGTTTATTCTGCTAACTTGCCGTGCCAATACGTCATGGATATTCATATATTTTGCATGTATGTAGCTTGCATATGAAATTTATTCTACAAAACTAAAACCTTTATTTGTTTAGGGACACGTTTAAAAGGAACAAAAAAGAAATCAATAATTTACAATATAGAGTCCCAGAGTATCTCTGTGTCCTTGTTTCATCTTCAATTGCTTTGTGAAGAAAAGACACATTCATATTAATGATTGCTTTCTCGAAAATTTTATCGATTCCATTCCATCAAGTTTGACAAAGATGGACATGACTTTCGTATTTATCAAAGTTCAGCCATGAAATTAATTGGAGAAAGCTCGAGGACTAAATTGAGACTTTATATGGTCTCGGTCCCCTTTTCGAGCATAGTCACGAAAAGGGAAGAAATACCTTGGTGGAAAACTTTCTTTAACAGAAAGATACCGCTGCCAAAATGGCATTGTCGATTTGTGAGTAGCCTTTTTCGTGCCACCCTTATATGCCCTGATTACAAATTCTTCACTTCTTTCTCTGCACACAAAAGAACGAGGGGAAAATGCCTCAGCCTCTTCTAATAATCAGGGCCAAGAGGAAATACAGAACACGGCTGGACTATACAGAGGAAACTTACCTCTGATCAAAGTTTGATAGCCATTTAAGATATGCAGCACTGAAATATACATTTACAAACGGTCTGAACAGAAGATCTGAATTCCCTTCCACTTCATATGACTGGTAGTGCAACTCTCTGTGAAACAAGGTTTACTTGTAACTCCATTGCACCAAGACAATATAAATTCTACAGATAAAGCAGCTAAAATACCGATAAAGCCAGTCAGCAGTTTTTGGTAGAAGTTGCATTATCCCTCGTGTTGTGTCCTTGGATTTCTTGTCGTACCGTGTAGCAAGGGGCTGTCTGTCGCTCTCAAGTTCAGCGATGGCACAAATCATGGACTGCAAAATAAATAGGATGAATGATGTAAAGGTTTCAATTCGGAATTCAACATAACCCTTCTTGATCTTACGCATTGACGAGTTCACTAAGTGGCAAATACAAATAGTGCAATTGGTCAGGAATCATAGTTTAGGAATAACAGTTCATTAGAAAGCAATAACTGGGAATCTGCAGAAGAATGTATGTTTCTCATTTAGTTTTCTCAATTCCACTTCATTGCAACATTGAAGAATACTCCCTCACAATGTTAGTGCCGAAAGACCAGAAATCACTTTTCCTGTGCCTCCACCGTGACCGTGTCAATGGGAGAATAGGAGGAAGGTAAGGGACATCAACATTGCACAAATAGTATTTATCACATGATACGGAAAAGGAAATAAGGAAAAAAGAAGAAAAAAATGAGGGAAACTTCCGAATCAGAGGAATAAGCTGTAGTAACCATATATCTGAAGTAGATAAACATTTTCTTATCAAAACAGAACGTAAGAGACCATAAAAAAGATGTGAAACACTTACAGGATCTAGTTGTGGACCAAAATGCCGGCAGATAATAATATCAGCCACAGCCTGGAAGTCAAGCGTATGGTGCAAGATAGGTTAGATAGCAAATCCAATAACATAAACGACATCTGTCTGCGAATATTTCAATTGGAATTAAGAGAAAGTGTGAAATCTGCACTTCACTTTCCAAAAGGACCATTTTCCGAACTATGAAAGTGAAAAGCTATAAATCTCCAAACTTTATTAGATTCAACAGAATGAAAAAGTAAACTATATACATATATATGTGTGTATATATATATATTGTTCAAATGCCATATTTTGAAAATTCTCAAGCGACGTTTGTTTTTTATATTCGTTTTTTATTCTGAGGCATAATTTATAGTTTTTTATAACATTTTTTCTTATAAAAAATACACGTAAAACAAAAATAATTTTAAATTATGATTCTGAATGCATAAATCAAACGTCTTCTTATTCATTTAAGTTTTTATTAAAAAAAAGAGGGAAAAAAGTTCATTGATTTTTGAACTGCAGCCTATCAATTGTTATGATTTGCTTCAAAGTAATTATCACTTTTGTACCCTCATCTCTGTCTGAGTCAAATAAAGCTGCCCGTCAGGATCGCGTGAGAGGTGAACTTTATGTCCTCTAGTCTCCCCAGCATCTAACCATTCGGCTCTTACTTCTGGAGTCTTCCACATTGCTTCCATATCCCGGGGATCAACACAATCATCCCAGTATATAAAGCTGACTGCCATCCTATTAATGGTGTTGGATTCTTACGCTCTCATCTAATAAAGAAAGAGAATCTCAGTTCAACAACTGATTTGCATAAACCATGGCAGGAAATGTAGACAAGTTTTTCACTTTCTTTCATTCTACATTTTTCTTTGCATTTAGTTCACTTAATTATCAACAATTCAATCACTCTAAAATATATTTTGAACCAATTACAACAGTTCTGTAATATTTTAGATGGCATGACCTCTTTTTTTGTTCTTGGTCAACTTGTATTGACAAGTTAACAATTCTAATGAAGAGATGTGTGATGTTAAAAATGAAAACATGGGGTTATTACATGACCAATGCTAGTAATTTTTAACCAAAAAAAAAAGAAAAAGAAAAAGAAAACTTCATGAAATAGTCCATTAAGCATAAAGATGTGGTCTGATAGCAAGATATTATAGAAATATAGCTGCGAAATGGTGTTTGATATTTCAATCAGAACAAAATTGGAGTAATTAAATCCCCCAAATACAATGAAAACAGTGAATAACTAAATAAATAAATTCAGCTTCAACAATAAGCTCCACACTGCCAAAACCCCAGAACAAAATTTCCAAAGCATTCAGATCCACATTACACGCATTGAAAATAAAATCCAATTCTCAGTAATCAAATTGCAGCCGAAGAATTCACGCAAAATTGTAAAACACTCATCCTAGTATTTGCAACTTCAGAATCCAAATCCAAAAACACAACTTTGTATAACAACCTTTCTATTATCCAATAACAAATGATCGACGTTTTGACACCCTTGGAGATAATGAACAAATCCCAGAAAGATAAATAAAACATTGTTTGGTTTAATAACATAACAAGATATCAGAAAATTGAGAAACAAATATGCGAAAATGTAAAAAAGAGATATTAGTGGATTACCAAAGGTGGTGCAACAGGTTCCTTCCGGGGCATGAATGATTATGGTTTGTGAAGAGAGAGAGAGAGAGAGAGAGAGAGAGGATGAAGAACATTTGGTGCCGGGAAGTTTGGTGAAATTAATTTCCATCCTCTGAAAATGCCCAAATTTGTTGGTTGCGGAGGTTTTCGGACGCTGACACTTGCCATTTCGCGCTGTCTTACCTTATTCAACTCATTTTCCCACCTCTTTTTCTTTAAAAAAAATAAATAAACAACAAATTAAGCGCTTGCTCCCTGAAATATTCCGAATTTTAATTTTAGTTTTTTTTTTCCTTAAATTTTAACAACTTTTATAAATTCTCCCCCTCAACTAAATTTTTGACAAAAAAATGTCACATGGAATGTAAAAACTAACAAGAAAACTCCTTATGTTAAGATTTTTAATAGAAATAACCGTATCGCATAAATAATGAGTGTCATTAAACCATCTTTATTCTTTAGTATACAATTACTCTGTTAGCTCTTTTTCACTTAGTCACACAAAAGTGCAACTACACACTAATGCTATGTTTGGTAGGAAGGAAAGAAAATAGGATAGAAAGGAAATATGGAAGTGATGGAAAATAACAATAATGGAAAGGAAATTGATTTTCTTTTATGTTGTTTTGTATGAGAAGATGGAAAGAAAATGAGTTTACCTTCACTTGTTTGGTATTGGAAGTTAAATTGGGAGGAAAGAAAAAATCTTACTCATAAATTACTTTTATACCCTTAAATTTTTTGCTTAGATGTTGATGGAGAAAATGGTAGTTTAGTAACTTTGCTCACTTTAATGAGTTGTCCCCATTTTTCATCTCATTTTCTGCCCACTTGTGGAAAGAAAAAAAATAGTGGGGCCCATATGTATTATTTTTCACTCTATTTTCTCTTCATTTCTCTTTTCTCTCCTACCAAACAACCTACATTTTCATTTTCCCTCCCAAAATCCCTCCACCTTCTTCCTTCCTTGTACTTTTCTTTCCTACCAAACATACTCTAAGAGTTGTCCTACTATTAAGGGTGACAACTCGTGTTACCGTGTCGGATTCGTGTCGTGTCACACCCCTCTGTTGGCACAAACACAACCCTTTTAATAATCGTATCAGAATAAGAAACTCAAACACGACTCTTTTATTATAGAATTGACACGAACACTACATGACCAACCCGTTTATTAAACAAGTCAATAACGCGTCGTGTCAACCTGCAAACACTTTTACTACCTATATATTGAAATTCAATTCTTAATGATAAAAAAATATTAAAAAATAAAAAAAATTAACAATATAGCAAAATAGTAAACTAAAAGAGAAATTCCATAAAAATGTGAGGAAACCATAGAGCCTTCCTTATATATCACCTATTTTTTTCTAAAAAATATATATTTATACATGTTTAAATAAACACAGGTATTAAATAGGTTAAAAATGTATCGTGTTCGGATCAACTTATTTATGACACGTTTATTAAAATAGTTATTTTAAGTTAATTTCGTGTCGTGTTGATCCTTTATTTAATGGTGTGTGGCAGGTTCAACTCTTTCTTTAACATAGACTTACTTAAAAAAAAAATTTCAAACTCTCTAATTTCATACAAATTTCATATTGTATTATGGTATCGTAATCTAAATTGTGAGTCTTACCTCCCATAAAATACCCCTATTTTTGAACCTTTTGCTTTTCAGTTACACATTAAAAGAACGGGAACAAAAACAAAAAGGGTTGGTGGGTCCAAATCTCTGGTATTGGCGGCCATCGTAGTTGATAAAAGATATATGGGTTCGTTTAGTTCGCTGATTTGAGTTTTTAATTTGAATTGAGATGTGATTTTATATGAGAGTTTTTTACTATAATAAAAAAGTTAAATATGATTATTTTTAAAAAAAATTTACTATAATAAAACTTGAATCAGCGAACGAAGCCATAATTTACGTTGCCAAATGACTTTCCTCAAGGTTCTTAGGAAGAGCACGTGCATGGGAGTGTGTGGTGCATATTGTTTCCACCTATCCTGGCCACACACCAGACTCTCCAAATATGTCGAGGCCGTAAAATACAATAACATATTTTTGATGTGGAAAGGACATGACAGGATAGCAACAGCCTTGGCTTTATGCTATTTCAAACGTGTACATTGACGTAATGGATGTTTGTTCTTTATATTTTGAAATTGATGATTTTTTATAATATTTTTTTTATAAAAAATATATATAAAATAAAAATAATTTTAGATCATAATTTTAAATTCGAATATCTTTCGAAAAAACAGACGTCCCCACTTTTTGTAGTTTCATGCTCATCTACCAATGGCCAATTTGTTGTTGGTTTTTTTTTTTTTTTGAAAGGCAATTTGGTATTGTATTTGTCACTGAAAGTTTTTATTGTTGTTGTGCTATTACAATAGTAAGTTGCTATGATAAAAAATAGGTAGGTGTTTGGTAAAATTTTTTTAAAAAAAAATTATTGTGAATACTATAATTAGAAATTTAAATATTTAATAAATTATTTATAAAATTACTTTGAAAATGTATAATAATTAAAATAGACAATATATACTTTAACATGTATAAGTATAGTTAATTTTATTTTTATTTTAAAGGTCAATATCCATAATATTTTTACAGCAAGATTCTAAAAAATCATAATTTTAATTTTATTGATTAATATTTAAAAATAAATTTGTAAATTTATTGTTATTATTCTTAATTCAAGATTGATTTAAATTTAGCATAATACATTTATTTAAAGATTTTCAGTTTTTAAATAAATATTTTAGATATATTTTTTAAGTTATTATAGTAAACGTAAAACGGGTTGATGAAAAATATTATTTTTGATTAAGGTCTATCCATAGCACGCGCCACTCATATTGCAACTACTTGAGGACATATTTGTACAAAATATTTTAATTGAAAAATTAGAGAAGAGAATAATAATTTAACGAAATTGATTTGAAAATATATGTAAAAAAAGTCGACAAATGATAAGAAACATAAATAAAGGATACATGTATTAAAAATAAATTCAGCACCAAATAATAAAGGTAAGAAAAGCAAAAGCAAAAAAAAAGAAAAAAAAAAAACAGCGAAGTTGATTACCCTTTTTATATTAGGTAGATATATAAAAAGCTTTTCAAGTAAAACTTGTTTATTTATTTTTTAATGTTTATCATGCCCTAAAATATAAAATATTTTTTTTTGAAAATAAAATTTAAAGTTTTAAAGCAAAATAATATTAATAAGTGGAGAAATTATAGTGTGTAGCATATTTTTTAAACTTTTAGGAGTAAATAGCAGAATAATTACATATAGTAAGTAAATAGCATTTTTAATTTAAGAGACACCTGATTTTTCTCTTTTACCCTTACTTGATCAAACCATGAGAGCCTAAGAACCCTTTTGATGTGTTTGGAGTAAGGATTCATATTATGATTCGGATTGTTGCTCGCTGCAGTATTTTTTTTTTACAAAAAATTAATTATAATTTTAAATTAATGAACCAAACGTCCACTTTATTTTTTTTTATGGTAAGCTTGCAGGAGACGGCGTGGTTCTGTAGACGGCGACCTTGATCTGCTTGGGATGCTTACTGTTTGGTTGTTCTGAAGGTGAGATTGACGCAAAAATGGTGGAGCTTTCATGGCAGGGAGACAGAGGAAGAGAAAGGATAGAGAAAAATAGATTAAAAAAAATATAAAAATCAGGGCATTTTAGATATTATGTACTTTATAAATCTGAATTTAATACATAAAATGCTATTTACTAATTTTTGTTCAAACTTCTGTTATTAATTTTTATTACCCACTCAAATTATGCTATTTTTCTCCTTCTCTCGTTAAGTTTTCCCCTTTTTTGAGCGTGAAGTGTTAATAATTTGTTAGTAGGTGTTTGTGGGATCTACCAAAAGGCCCTTGGTAGTCAGCTTCCAATTACTTTCTACTTTTTTATTCAACCAAACAAAACATCTACTCTTAAAATTAAAAAAAAAATAAAAAATAAAAATATCAGCAAAAACAAAACATCTACTCATCGTGAAAATCATTCATTATGGATGACATTATCAATACTATTTCTAAATAAATATAATAATTCCTTCACAAAAAAAATAATATTTATGTTATCAAAACATTAGCTACTTATAGCCGTGTATGACTTGTTTTCTTTCAAGTGTTTATGAATGTCTTGATCTCTAATAATTTGCTAAATGAGTCCCCTAAAAAAATTAGCAAAAATGAAAAAGAGCTAAAAAGGCTATTTAAAAAGGATCCTATCTTGAATTCAAAAAAGATGAGTTTAACCAATTCCAATTTTCTAATTACAGGTAAAGATATCAATCTTACTCATAGATATAGGTATCCGCCTCTAATAAATGGGTATGAGAGATGTTATATAAGAGTAGAGGTAGGTAATGGAGGTAAAAATTAACCTTCAATTTAGAGGAAGTTCCCCGTCTCCATTTCCTCATAATTACATATACTCTTACATATATTCGGGTTTCAATTTAGTTTTTAGACTTTAGTTTATTATTATTAGAGTTTAGATTTGACATTAAGATTTCAATTTATTTTTATGACATATTAATAGTTATGTTGTTTAATTTTCTAATTAATTTAATGAAATTTTCTTCAAGGTTTAATAACATTACAAGTATTGTTTAAATTAATGAGTAAATGGACAGAGTGCGGATAACTCTCTTAGCGGAGATTTGACCTAATCCTGCTTAAAATTAGACAGATATAAAAAGAGTTGGGAGACAAAATAAGAGTAAAAGATGAGAGTAGAGAAAGCATACTCATCCCCCCGCCCCATTGCCATCCTATTACATGCCAATGCCATGGCAAAACGATGCGTCAAAAATGGATGTATAAGCAAATTTTTGACTAACAATATACACGCACGGGCGGAGACGTTTGATTCATGAATTAAAATTATGAGATTAAAATTATTTTCGATTTATGTGTATTTTTTATGAGAAAAAATACTGTAGTGAACCATGAACTATGATTCAATTACCAAACAGAAACTTATAATAATAATAATAATAGTATTATTATGATTCAAACGGAGACTTGGTTCATTTTATATTTTTTTTATGTCCAAAAAAAGGAGACTCTAGTGTTATTATAATAGTTAGTTGCTACTAAAATATGTTATATTGACACTCATATTGACATCGTCAGTTTTCTGTTAAATTAATTAATGTGTTCACATCACGTTTAGGTAGTAAAAAAAACAACTCACAGGTATGCAAAATATTGATCATTCTATTCTCTTTTAGAATTAATCTGCGTATACTATTTTGTCAAATTCAATTCATATAAATTTTAAAAATTATTTAATTAATTATTATTTTTTCCTTCCTGTCCTTCACCAAAGGACGGTAATTTGCCCTGCGAGGGTAGTGCCCGCATCAAAACCTGGAGACGGTTTAGATGGCCCGCTTTGAAATCATTCCAGGCATATATATATATATATATATTGTAAAAAATATACAATTATATAATCTTTTACATATGTATACGTACATTTATATACATCAATGGCAATGAAAGTACTTATAAAGTCTTAAAAAACATTTGTGAGAAAATAAAAACTTTTACGGTTTATACACCAAACAATTAAAGGGAGGAAAAAGGAAATCTTTATAGTTGCTATATCGGTTGGGACAGTTATAAATAACTGTTAAATTAATTTTTTAATAATTATATCTATATACGTCTAGCGTACTATACAAAATTATTTTTATTGTAAATGAAAAATTAATCAAACCACAAAAATACAATCTTCACCGGTAGAGCAACCTGAGAAAAAACGTGCTAAGGTTTTGTTTTTCTTTACTCTTTATGCTACATAGGTCGTTATCGACGTTCCATGTCAAATCAAAGTCATCATCATTGTGGTTGGCTTTTCATCGTTATATTGATCTATGACGCTTTGTTTTTGCAGTCTACCTTATATAAGGAAATGAATAACATACATACTAATTTCCTGCAATTAAAAAGATGAAAAAATTGTTTTTTAACTTCCAAAAAATATATATATATATATTTAAAAGGCAAATTATATTGTCTAGCTTTCCAAGAAAAGTTAATTATTTAGCATGTAATAATTAATTTTTATTGTAATTATATTAAATTGAAGTTAGGAGTTCGTGTATGTGATCCTTTAAAAAAAAAAAAGGAATTCATTTTTTTTAATTTTTATTGTGTTATTATATAGCAGAGACAGACACTTTGAATTCTTATCTGCCATTTTATTTATAAAGTATAGTTTAGTAAAATGTAATAAAAGTTCCATGATAAATTATATAAATTTTTTAAGAAGCCCGTTCAGTTCGCTAATTCGAGTTGAGATGTGATGTTGTGTGAGAATTTTTTACTATAGTAAAAAAGTTAGATGTGACTATTTCTGAGAGCTTTTTACTGTAGCAAAACTCGAATTCTAAACTCGAATCAGCAAAATGAACGGGGCCATTTTTTGCTATGTAACGTCACATTGAATCCTTTTTACTTGATGATTTTTGTTTTTATTGTATACATTTTATAAGTTAAACCTAAAGCAAAAAAGTGTCTCAGACATAACATGGCTGTAAAATTTAAGTTGTTGCTTATATTGTAAGATTTTAATCAGTGCAGTTGCCCTTTTAGAACCCCACTTGTGACTCGCACGTGTGGATTGTCGTGAGTTTTTTAACGGCAGTTTGTGAAATATGCTTAATTGTAGCAGTTAAATAAGTTGTGGGGTTAATTACCAAAGTTAAAAGTTTGGAATTACTTTGCTAAAGCTCGACAAGTGTAGGAGGCAACTTTTCTAAAACTCCTAAAGAACGAGTAAATTGCACTTTGCACCCTAAGTTTGTTTTTGCATAATGGAATCTGAAATTTTAATTTTAATAAAATGCACCCGGTTTTTTAAAATGAGTAGCCATTGGAGTTCAATAATTAGCGAATATTAATAATAATTTAAGACACGAGATTGACATATAAAAGATAAATATTGTCAATTTTCAAACAATACATATATAAATCTCGTATTTTAAATTATAAATTTGATAACGCTATAGTATTGGTCTTTAACAGTGGTAGGACCGGCCGACAAATCTGAGAACAAGAGAAGCCCAAAAAAGCGACCCGAAAAAGGCCCAAACCAGTCCGTCGTGGCTTTCGAGGTCTCTGTCAACACCCTTCTCCACTCTCATCAGTCCACGTCACGACAAACTCACCTACACACGTGACCAACATAGCAATTATCAACTGCTCTTGATCTCACCGTAACGTCCTAATCTAGAAAATCATGACCATTAAATAATAGAGCCCACACAAAATAAGAAGAAATAGTTAGCTATTATGAAATACAAAGTCCGTTAAAATGGTATACGTTGCACCAGATCATACCCTGAATAGAAATCCTGAAATTTTCTCCGGTTACAGAAGAGGGAAAAAAGTTGGCGAGGACAGAGAGAGAACGCTACTTAAGAAACTCCGCTCCACTTTCTTATTTTTATTTTTATTAAATTTAGATTTCGATTTTCGTCAATAATTAAAAAAAAAACAAACACAATTTTCTGGCTTGTGCCAGGTCCCAAGAGGCGCATATAATATAATATATTAATTAATTAAAATCGCCCCCAGAAAGTTTCTCTACGGCTTCGTTTATTAGGGTTGTTCAGAGAGAGCTGAGAAAATAAGCAAGAAAAAGAAGAGAGCTTTTTGTTGCAGTCAACAATGGCGTTCTCTTCTCTGCTCAGATCGACGACTGGAACTGCTCTGATCGAAGCTTCTCGTGCCGATTTCTCTTCTTCTCCTTCATCCTCCAATAATCCTCCCAAGGTCTCCGTAGGTTTTTTTTTTTTTTTTGCCCCCTTAAACCTTCTGTTCTTAGATCAACAAATCTCACCTCATTTCATACCACTTTTTAATCTTTTTCTTCTAAACGTAATGCGTTTTTTCTGCGGTATTTTGATTTCTCCGGGTAGAATTTTTGTTCGTTATGATCGTAGAAAAAAATCATATATGTGTATATATATATGTAAATTTATATATACATGTGTATTTCATTTATAGTTTTGTTAGATAACTGAAGGTTTATTGTTTTGGCTTCTGAAGATTTTTTTTTGTTCCTGCAATATCTCTCCATTCATTTTCTATTTTCTTTTTTTTTTTCTTGTTATAAGATTGTCATATGTTATGAAACAGAATTTTTTGTGTTTGGAATCTTTTTTTTTTTTCAATTCCGTCATAGTTTCTTGTTTAGATTTCATTGTGTTTATTAGAGTTGTGGCGGCTCTTTGAAGGAGTCTCAGTCCCACATTTCGGTCTTTGCTCTGAATATATATTCTACATATTAACAAATATTAACTGAGAGGACTTTTGAGCTGTTGATTTCGAAGAAAGTTATATGTTTTTATTAGATTTTGTTTTCGTATAAATACTAGAGTGAGTATTTATGTAATGCGAAGCAAACGCCTTTCTTCTATATACTCAAATTTACACGCAACTTATTTTTCATAGATTGATAATCTGAACTTTTTTTTTGGCATGATTTTCTATACATATACATAAATGTGTACTTACGTTCGTATGTAATTTGCCTATTTCTTTATGCATACATTTATATCATTCTATTATTTTTTTTTTGAAGATTTTTTTATACATGTTTTTCAGACATCATGCATTGGTTTCACTCGCAAAACGCAATCAAGCATGTTTGGCACTGCTGTCACGAGTGGATCATCTGCTACACAGCTGAGTGTCGCAATATTTTTAAATCCTTTGTAGGTTTAGTCGTATTTTGCTGCTGTTATAATTTATTCAAGAACATGGTAATATTTCAGGCGATGTAATGCAAGGAAAATCCAACCCATTAAAGCGACAGCCACAGAATTGCCACCCACTGTTCCAAGTAAGGACCGAATGATTTTTAAATTGTGGGTGAGATTTATGATGGTTTGATGCTTACTCTTCATTTGTTTCGTTTAGAATCGCAGAAGGGCGGGAAGACAAAGGTCGGAATTAATGGTAAGTTTATGAAAGTTGCTCTCTTTTGTTTGTAAGAATGATTTATTGAACATTGATGGTTCTGGTGTATGCTGTGGATGTTTTTTGAGATGTTGATTGGGAACTGATATACTCGTTCCGCATTCCACCATGTAGTTGAGATTTAACTAAGACTTGTAGTGTTTTTGCCTTTCCGTGTGCAAGAATAATAAAATTTGGAACCTTTAGTTATTATTATTATTGTTGTTGTTGTTGTTTTAAGTAAAAATTTGATTATATAAGTGTAAAAACTAAGAAGCGCAATAGAACAGTGTGTTGAATGGTATTCTTGTAGAGTTTTGGAAGCTATGTTAGTTCATTGTTGCATTAAGGTTTCATGCTTCCTTTTGAAGCATGCAAATTCTCAGTTAATCAACATTTGTTTAAACACGTGAGAGCTTTTTTTGTTTTGTTTTGTGTGCATGTGTGTGTGTGTGTGTTTTTTTTGTTTTCAAAAGAAAAAAGTGCTTTAAGAAGTTTTAGAATAATTATGAAGAACAAAACAATAGATAAAACAGGGCTAAATGACATCTGTGTTACATTTAGTTATTAAAAGTTAGGACTAGAGGAATTTAGTAAATCATTAATTTAAGAAAGTATTATTATGTGATACTCATGATGTGTTGAAAAAAAGGTTTAGGGTTCAAATACTGGTTCTAAAGATTTTGGAGTACTACTCTTTAACTTCTTGTGCCTTGGTAGTTATCTAATCAGTTTTGGCCTTCACGGACTCTTGTCCCTTGTATTTTATGTGGCGAATTTTAGTTGAAGCTCCATTTGGCAATTTCGTAAGAGTTAAATGTGTGACTACAACCAGAAAATTTAATGTAATCTGTTCCAGTTTTTATTTCCAAGTACTCTAGTGTTAGAAGTTGCTTTCTTACTGGGCTGTGTTCTGATGTTAACTCCTTTTGGTTGGGGATGTTCGGATTTAAGACTGTTATGTCTAATGTTGGTTGATATATCAATATGGGAACTAAGCAAATTTTTATTTCATTGGTTAGCACTGGATTCGACATTTTTCATTTAATCCTTTTCTCATTTAATGGACATATAGTTGATGAATTCTTTAAATCGAGAGAACAGTCTCTCATTGAAAGAAGTGTAATATAGGTATTATGTGACTTCTTTAATGCTTAATTTATTTAGGTTTTGGTCGCATTGGAAGATTGGTTCTACGAGTGGCAGCATCCAGGGATGATATTGACGTGGTTGCAGTGAATGATCCTTTCATTGATGCTAAATACATGGTAAGGATGTCAGATTAGGGGGAAAAAAGAATACCTGAACATTGATTGATTTAGCTACCAGGGTCTTTTTTTCTTTTCCTGAGGTTTTGATTTAAATTGATTCTCGCTGATAATAGTTGTTTAATTTTAAGCAACCATTATGTCCAATTGTTTGTGAAGATTGTGCCATTTATGCAAGAGTGGTTAACTTACCATTTCCTTCTTTGTTCTCGACCTTTTCTTTTTTGTGTTCTTTTGTCCAGGCTTACATGTTTAAGTATGATTCTACTCATGGACTATTCAAGGGAACCCTTAGGGTTGTGGATGAGTCAACCTTAGAAATCAATGGGAAGCAAGTTAAAATTGTGAGCAAAAGGTAATTTTCTGCAGACTTTACAATGGGAATTGGCATGGCGTCTGTATGTGCAGTGGTATAACAGTTAGAAATGGAAAATATGCTAGCATCAGTTTTTCTTTTTCATTTTTCATGGTGACGTTTCCATTCAAATCTAATTGTGCTTTAGGCTAACAATTAATATCTACCTTTAACTCAGGGACCCTGCTGAGATTCCTTGGGGTGATTATGGAGCTGAGTATGTTGTTGAATCTTCAGGTGTTTTCACAACAATCGAGAAGGCTTCAGCGCATAAGAAGGTTTGTTCCTTTTTCTTGATTTTCTTCCCTTTTCTCACACACACACGCGCAGAGGAAGCCATTACTTCCACGAATGATATTCATAGGTAAGTTGCAATAATTTTTATTCTCTTTCCAGGGTGGTGCCAAGAAAGTAGTTATATCAGCTCCATCAGCTGATGCACCCATGTTTGTTGTTGGAGTAAATGAGAAGACATACAAGCCAAACATGGACATTGTTTCTAATGCAAGCTGTACTACCAACTGTCTTGCTCCTCTTGCTAAGGTTCTCTTACTTCTTGAAAGAAATTTATTTTTCATTTTTGGGTCATTCTGCATCTTGTTGTATTAATGAATTGTGAACGCTTTATGGTTAAATTCTGGAGGAATAGGGCCAACTTTATTAGATCTTTAAATTTCGCTTTTGAGATTCTACATTGCAGTCTTTTACGTTCCATTTTTTGCCCCATGATGAACATCTGCAATAAAATCAAATTTAATTGTATGCTCTCCCATTACCCTTTTTATTATATTGCCAGCTTAACATTTTTAGTTCGTTGTTTGTTACTTCGAAAACTGTAAATGTGGACGCCAAACTAAAATCAGGAGTGCTTAGTGAAAAAAGTGGACTTCGTTACATTTGTTTTTGGATTATTTATTAGAATTATGCAATCATCAAAGTGGGTTTTGAATTTAAGACTAAGGGTGTATGTTTGGAATCGCTCTAATAACCTTGGTTTTCTCTTAAAGCTTCTTGCCCTGGAACTTGGTGAAGCTAATGTTTGCTGTTATATTTTTTCCAAATACTTTATGTAGGTAGTTCATGAGGAATTTGGTATTCTTGAAGGTTTAATGACGACTGTTCATGCAACTACAGGTATTTCTCTTTTTATCTCTTTTGTTCTTCCTAATTAGAATCATTTGGTAACTTGATTATGAGATTTATTTTTAATTTTTTTTCCAGCAACGCAGAAGACTGTTGACGGTCCTTCGAGGAAGGATTGGAGAGGGGGTCGTGGAGCTGGACAAAATATTATTCCTAGTTCTACTGGTGCAGCAAAGGTAAGTATTGTGCAAGCAAACTCAATAGGAGAATCTTGGATAATGTTGGTTTTTAAATCTTGGCTATTTGATGGTTTTTTTTTTTTTTTTTTTTTTTTTTCACTTGGGGCAAAAAGTGTGATCATTTAATGTTTTTGGAAGTATAGGCTGTTGGAAAGGTTCTGCCGGAACTCAATGGAAAGCTTACCGGAATGGCCTTCCGTGTGCCAACTCCGAATGTTTCAGTGGTAGACTTAACTTGTCGACTTGAGAAGAGTTCTTCCTATGAAGATGTCAAAGCTGCTATAAAGTATGTGCCTTTTGCATTCACTTGTGAAATGTCCAAATTTCCAAACTATACACTCTTTTTGGGGTTAGTCTAAGCTATGTGGAAGTGTTTTAATTTAATTTTCGTTTCTGTGATCTATTGTCTATAAAGGTACGCATCAGAGGGGCCACTTAAAGGCATTCTTGGCTACACAGATGAAGACGTTGTCTCCAATGATTTTGTTGGCGACTCAAGGTAGAATTTGTTTGTTGCATGTTTCTTGAGTTTATTAAATCGATAAAAGCTAATGGCAGTATCGTGCTTTAGGGGGACCGACTTAAAACATGATAAAACATAATAATACACACACACACACACACACATATATATATTTTTGTTGAGAAAAATGTGTCAAATTCTTGTAATTGAGAACGGAATACAGGAAAAATTGTTAGTTGAGTTGATATCCATCATACGGATAGTAGGGTAAAAAGTTTAATTTTATGCTTATTTTATGAATTTTGTCAACTCTCTTCCTCTGTCATATAATTTTGCCTGTTTTGTCTCGATCCACTTTTCCACTCAAAATATGAGGAACTCGGGGGTTGTCTCACATAGCAGTGGGCCGGACAAAGTGGGATCCATTGAGTTGCGCCTACAAGTGTGAGACAACCCATCTAATCCCGTCGGGTTGAACATCATTTTTCGCTCAACATGTCTGATTAAAAGCTGAAGCGTCTTTTCTTAAGATCGTCAATTTTTGTCGCCCCAGGTCAAGCATATTTGACGCAAAGGCTGGCATAGGGCTTAGCGATTCCTTCATGAAGCTTGTTTCATGGTACGACAACGAGTGGGGATACAGGTAAAGATTTTTTCTACATTTTCACAAGCTTTTCATAGTATTTGCATGCACGCACGGACGCATATATTTGAGAGTGACAAATTATTCTTTTTGGCAGCAACCGAGTTTTGGACCTCATAGAGCACATGGCGTTGGTTGGCAGTTTACGCTACTAAATAGCATTTGTTGTTGCTCCGACCACATTTTTTCTTGGCGCTTGCTATGAGTTTGGCTGGCTAGTAGTCAATACATTTGATAGGCTTTCAGGGTTTTCTTTTTCTTTTGTCAACGGACTTCTCTATTTAGATGCGAGGTAAAACATCGCATTTTTTTGTTGGTTTGGTTTATAAACATGGCATGATGCAACTTGGAAATAATGAAAAAAAAAATCTGAGATGTATGGGATTTTGCTAATGTATCAGTTTAAACTTTATCATTATATTTTCTCCCTTATCATATTGAGATATCATATTTCTAGTAAATAAGCTTGTTTCTTAAGTCGGTAAATAACTGGATCTAACTATGGGGAAGATCGTTTTGGATTTATTCAGTAACGTGAGATTTGTCAGGCGAGTATGAGAGATAACCTAGACGGTGAATATGAGATTAAAAAGCTAAATATCCCTTTCGGCAAAGTTTTGTTAAATATTATTGTCGTTATTATTATTATTATTTTTTAAATTCCCCCTTAAAATCTCTGCAAGTTTCCCAAATTACCATGTCTCCGAGTTGGAGTCCTCTGTTGCACTATCTTGTAGGTTTGACTCGAGAATTATAGAACACTTTTGTATTACAATTGTATGCATAATTATTAGAGAAAATTTCAAATTTAATAATTCTTTTTTTTAATTTTATTATTTGTCACAATATAAAATTTTGGTGCCATTATACAAAATAACTTACAAGTTATGATTATTACAAATAACCTGCATGTTACTAAAAATAACCGGAAGATTACGACAAATTACTAGTAGCAAGATAAATTTTCGTAGAAATAAAGTAGTGTAATGACATTTTTGATTTTCTCTTGGCGTATCAAATCAAAATGTTTACTAAATACTGATTAGGTGCTTAAATATAAGTTGGGTCGTCAATTTGTTGCTGGTCTCTTCGGCTCGGCCCGCATAAGGATTTCGCTTGGGCTTAAGCTTTCGACTCATGGACCGGGCTCGCTGGCCTGTATGCATTTTAATATGGGTAGGGTGATTTAGACATATGGCCGAATTATAACTTTTGAATTGAAATATAGCTTAGGTTTGAGAATATCTCATACATGGCATTATTATGTAATGATATTTAAATAACGTAATATGTTATTACATTATAGACCTTATAATGACATATCACTTTTTCACGTAATTTAGATATTGATATACTTTTTTTTCACGATTTGTAGGATATCTATCTATTTTAAAAAATTCAAATCACAAAAATAAAGTTTCTATTTTAATGATACGTTAGTATCTGAATGATGTTCTATTACATTATAATTGATATTTCATTATATTAATTAGTATTACATTATATTAATGATGTTCTATTTTATAATTGATATTAGGATGAGTTGTTGTATTACATTATAATTGATATTACATTTTATTAATGATGTTCTATTTTAATGATATGTTCTATTAGGATGGATTGTGCTAGAAGAGAAAAATATGGCAGTTAGTTATAAACAAAAAACGCCCAGCAAAATAATGGAAGGGTATATTTGGAATGTCAAAAAAGTAAATTTTTTAAAAAAGCCAAAGTTTTTTTAAAAAAGCCATATATGTGATATTTGAAAAAGTAAGCCACATTTTAATTCAACTCTTGAAAAAGGCTACATCTTGTAATTTTTACTTTTAAAATATTTTTACATGAAATATATAGGTCGAGTGAGTCTGTATTCGGCCTCAATTGAAGATTTGTACATGTATATGATAACATTTTCAATTCTTGAAAAACGCATAATAATTTTTCTCATATTGACTCTGGGAGTTTGAGTAAGGGTTGTGGGTTCAATCCCGTGTTATATAAAAAAAAAAAAAAAAAGTCGATCAAAGGTAGAAGGCATCTATAATTTTGTCAAAAGTGTTTTTTTTTTTTTTTTTTTTTTTTTGTTTTTAAAAATAATCAAGGCCTATATATATGGAAAGAGAGATTTTATTAATTGTAAATTTCATGACGACATACATACATCTTGGCAAATGCGATGCATGATTGATTAACAAGGTTTAAGGCATATGCAACGGCGTCGGACATAGGAACATTTTCCATAAGTAAAACCTTCACTCTGACATATTTCCACACAATTGTGTCGCTTTAAGCAAAGTCCTTCGTACTTCTCGCTTTCTGTTTCGCACATCTTTGCTTCTGTACCGCGCAATATTGCGTCTTCATCTGGGTTTCATAACCAAAAAAAAAAAAAAATCCAACATTATTTCTAATTAATTGAACAAATTAACTTCTACAAAAAATTGAATAATAAAAGAACTCCAAATTACATGTTGCATAGGTTTTTGCTAGTTAAAATACTTAACTAGAAGTACAAATTCCCAAAACTTTCGAATCACACACATCTACACACGTACATGTATACGAAACGCACACGAGGGATATATATTTTTTTGAAATGAAAATTGATGACCCCTTTTATTTATAAGTTTGAACAGAAAATTAATTTGAATAGAAATTGAATTTTTTGTGTAGCAAAAATTTTTAAATTGTGATTTAAATCCGCAAAATAAATTGGGTTATATATAAATTAATAGTAAAATTCATAAGAATTAAGCAGAGAGATATAACAAGAATAGGATATCTTAGTTATAGAGATAGATGCTAAATTACGAGACATAAGGAGAAGGGTGAGCAACAACGCTAGGTGTAAGAACTTCCTCTCCATTGCCTTTGGTTTTCCTTTCCAAATCCAAACGCTTCTCACTTTTTTTTTTTTTTTTTTGAATGTCACGAATGCTTTGCACTTTGTTCCTATACTTTTACATCAGAAGGTAAATATATACTACAACGTCCTCCACCCTAATTTAATGCTGAGCATATCCCTGAGGATTTGGCAACCCAAAGTAAAATAGGATATTATTCCAAGTGGCACTTGATGGAAAAGATGTAGGTCTCGTTCGTTTCGCGGATTCGAGTTGAGATGTGACATTTTTTAAAGTTTTTAACTGTAGCAGAAAAAGTTAGATGTGACATTTTCTGAGAGTTTTTAACTGTAGAAACCTAAAATTAAAAATTTAAATTGGTGAAATGAACGAGACCGTAACCTATAACTTTGCTTTCAATATGGTAGGATATTTGATTTTAGATTTTCAGGAGGAACGCTCACCAAACACAAAAGTGGGCCCCACTTGTGGCATTCATGTGGGTCCCACCATGTGGAGTCCACCTCTTTGTGTCTACGAAGATAAATCCCCATGAGAACACAAAAGATTTTACTTTCAGGATATATTAATTTATAATTTTTTCTAGGATATTTAATTTTAGATTTTAAGCATATACGACTTTTGCATTCAATATGGTAGGATATTTAATTTTAGATTATGAGGGCATCATAAGCAACAACTTTTGCATTCAATATGGCAGATTATATTCAATTTTAGATTATAAGGACATTGCAATATGGTATAACAAGATTAAGAAGAAAAATACAGTTGAATTTCATGTTCCAAAAAAAAAAAAAAAAAAACCAAGTGTCTTGAAGTTCAAGGTGTGTATTATATGTTTTCACATTTATTTATTTTTAGTTATGTATATACTTAGTTATAGAGTAGAGTTAAAAATTTCAACTTCTTTGTGCATTATCTTGGAGGACTCTATTACAGGGATTCAGATCCTCCGTCAGAAAAATGTTGGTCTCAAACTCTCAATTTGTGTTTAAAACTAATAAAAAAAATGTAACAACATATGGCAAAACTATGCGTTATAGCTATATCCAAGCGAATGATGCCTAACCATATGGTTGTTTGCATGTTTTTTTTTTTTTTTTTTCCTTCAAAAATCACCACCGATCAAATTAAAACAATATATTTTTTAAGAAGTTTGACATTTTTAATAAAAATCAAATCAAATCAAATCACTTATAAATGATGTGGGTCGTTAATTAGGCTTAACACTACAATTGTTTTTAAAATTTCACAAAAATTATAAAATTCTTAATCAAAGTCTAATTATCACACGATCATATTTGATTATCACACGATCATTCAATTCGAGCTTGGCTATAATAAATAGACCATGTATTATGATGTATCCAACTCGCTATTAAATCAGTACTGATCATATGAAGCATTTTACTATCAAAACATTTTCTATTCAGCAAAAAAAATAACATAACATTTTCTACGTACAGCAAGAACCTAGAAATGAAAACAAATTAAGAACAACAATAACGGAATTTGACACTGAGAATTCTTGAACGAAGTTGTCATCTATGAAGCATTTGATCTTTAATCTCCCGTCAGAATCCAGCTTCACTACTCGAAGATCCGACATGAGAAAATTCACCATTATCACAGGCATCGATCCGTCGCCGTCGGTCGCGCCAATTGCTAACAAATACAAACCAGTGCCGTTCGCCACCATGAACGACATATTATTAATTTGCCTCTTTAAAATTTTTATTACAACATTTATATGGAATTTTTTTATAAAAAAGATTGAATTTTACTCGAAGTTTTGATTTTTTTTTTTTAACTACTCTTATCAAAAGTTTAAAACCTCTAATAAATCATGATACAAATAGACAAATAATGATAAAATGACGGTTGTGTTGTAGTTTAGTTTAAATTTTTTTGGTTTCATTTACGCCCCTAGAAAAGTTGCTGGCTCTGTCACTATTCGAGGATTAATGTGTCCATCGGGTAAGCAGAAGATAAAGATGATGAAGAAGGAAACCATAATTGGGTAAAGATTGATGGCTTTGGGTTTGGTTTGGAAAAGCTAATATTGGTTTCCATTATTAGTGTAATGACTGAGAAAATTCCAGACCTTAAATAATACAATTCATGTATTTTTAAGCCAAGGATTTTCTTAGAAAATATTATGTTATATTGTGAATGGAGGATTTATGGAATTAATATATGTATTCCTAAATTCTATAGCAAATTTCATGTTAAGTTCATGTTTCGATCAAGTAAATTCGATCGATAAATTCTCGCCGTATTTTAAGGCGGAATAATTTTCAGTACAAGTATAGTTTGAGAATCTTAATTTCAAGAATCTCTAAGCACAGCACGATGTTAGCGGCGTATAAAAAAAAACGCACTAACATTTTAAAAGAAGAAAAAAAAAATCCTTAATTGCCAGACAGTTAGGTTAAAGTCACAAGATAAATACCTATAGTAGATGGATACAATATGAGCTCGGGAGTTAACACTGTCAGAAACGTCATTCTCGGGATAGAATACAGAAAATTAAAATTTAGAATTTGTTCAGTCTAAAATTAATTTCAAGACTTGAAACAGTTTGAAATATTACGCGAGTAAGAATATAAAACATTATTGAATTATTCAGAAATTGATATTGGACTGTAAGTAGTAGATTAACTTACGTGAGCTAAACTAATTACCTCTAATAAGTATAAATTTAATCTGTTTAGAGGAAATAATTGAGGATAAGATCAGACACGTAATCTTGCCTTAATCAGATACTTTATATAGTGAAATTTTTAGGGTTCTTACACTTTCTTTCTCTTATTCTCGCTCATTCTCTCCTCTCACGTTTTCTCTCACACAAACCATCAATGGCCAAATACTCAAGTTAAGATTCCGACCTCCATTTTTGACACCGCCGGTGTCAATAGAAAGATCTCGACGAGCTGAGTTCAACGACATGCGGCACGACCTCCAAC